>NC_039289.1:4138745-4291245 GCF_003368295.1 Carassius auratus
CTGATTCAAGAAGGACTGCGAGAGATACCTTTACACCCCCAGCCTCAAGCCTCTAGTGAAGGTCAAACAATACCAGAGTGTGTGTACGTTTATGCAAATTATTATCATTTTTGTCTCTTGAAAACTGTGTAAATGTAAACATCCACAATACAATACTATACAAATATAGTAGAAATAATGCAATACTAATACAAACAGGTCCAGGATGAATTGCAAACTGCAAATCATGACTGTTGTTTGTTTGTCACACACCGGGAGTTGCACTCATGTTACTGCGCTGGCATTCATGCGTGTCTGAGTACGTAATTATCAGATTAGTTTCCCAGAACCAGACATTGGAGCAGGCAAGCTCTGACAGCTTGGTAAACTCTGATTAATGTGACCTGATCTCATGTGAATGTGCTGTCGTTTGTTTGTCAGCACCTGCTTCTTTCTCCTTTATACAGTAAATATCTGTTTTCATATATTACAATCACAAGCAGCATTTTCTGGACTAGGTGTCAGCACAACTAATGCTAACATAATTCCAGATCAATTGCTTTTCTTCACCCTTTCCCCAGCAACACAGGTAGGGCAGAGGGGAGGAAGATTAGATTGACTCCCAAAGGTAAAACCAGTTTCCGCCTCCAGCTGCAGGAGATATTGCAGGTGTTGTGTCAGATAGAGTAAGTTTACTTAGCTTTAGCCCCTCTTAATAAAATCATTGTTCCTTTGACAAGGTGTTGGCCATGTCAGTGTTCGCAGGGTTTTCGATCAGGCTTACGTTTTTATTTGATAAGTTGTGCTACAGTATACTTAGTTTCCCAACTTACAGTTTATGGCGAAAAACTAAGCAAGTGCACTAGCTACAAGGATTATCCAGAAAAATACCTTTTTTTCCCACTAAATTTATGATGCCATTATTGATACATTTGAGTCTGGATTTGAAATGCATTATGTGAACATAAACTTAATCAACAGTTTTGGTGATTTTAGTATTTCGTAGTATTTCCCAGCTAACAGGGAACATTCTGACGACTTTTTGTAGTTGTATAAATGTTAGGACGAAAAGTTCTTAAAGTAATGTTTATGGAACATTCTTATAACATTTGCTATACATTTTCATAACGTTCTGAGATCAACATTCTTGGAACGTCCTTATGATGTTATGTTTACTCAAGGAACATTCAAAGAAAGTTTTTTAAAACCTTTAAATAATGGACATGTTTAATGTTCTTAGAATATTAAAAATAAAAAAGTGAAATAATGTTAAATTTGCGGTGAAAATAACGTTAGTAGAACATTGTAAGAAACGTTTTTGTAACCTTTAAATAAAATTATAAGCAGAGCAAGAAAACATGGACATTTTAACGTTCTACTAAAACTATAAATAAACGTTTAAGTAACGTTATATTTTGGGTAAAAAAAATGTATACAATGTTCTAAGAAACGATTTTGTAACCTTGACAATAAATATCTTGTGGGTATTCATGACAAGAAAACTGGATATTTTAGAAACATTTTGAAACAATTATAACCTAAACTCGATACTCTGGGGCGTTTACAAGATGGCCGCTGAGCTAGGACTTTCAGCAAAGTCCGGCTTTTTGAATGTAAAATTTGCGTACTAACCCTATTGTAATTTTTTTACACCAGCACTAAACACTTTTTCGGTATGTGAACATAACTTTATATTTTCTAGACACTATGATTATAAAGCAATGTTTCCAGAACAAAAAAAAATTATAGTTGGTACTACATACTATATAAAGAAATTGTAAATGTTTCAACAAATTGTATGTTGCTGACACATGGCCAGTTATTTAAAAGAAATTGCTCAATTTTGAGTAAAATGTCAACATTTTGCAGTTAGACCTTAAAAATGCGATGAATAAAAAATGTTATATTCTCGATCATTCATCACACTGAAAATGGAAGCTCACGTCAAATGCTTACAGAAAATTAGCATACTGTGCGCATTAAAATTACAAGAGTAGTATGTTAGCTTGCTCTTCTGAAGACTAGCATTAGTACACCATTAACACAGTTAACATGAATTGTTCTCAAAAATGTTCTGCCAATGTTTTCTTAAACATTCTTCCAGTAAAGTTAGTCAAATTTACGTGGTCTTTTAAAACATTCTCAAAACGATAAGATCCATTTAAACATTAATTAATCATAATTCATAGAACATTTTTCGGAAACATTACAACATTTTTAGAAGTTACTGATGGTGGAACATTCAAAAGTAACATTCCCATAATGTTTGCGCATTGATCAAACGGAATGTTCCCTCAATGTTTTCTCCAACATTTACATAACCAAGAAAAGCTAGACTTTTGGGGAACATTTAGACTAAATCCTTTCATAACTTAATGACCTGCAGAGGCCTGTTCCTGCAACAGCTATAGGTTCGTGGGAAAAATTCATAAAAGGCAATCATTCTTTCTGTCATGTGTGGTCATGCTTCACCTGCGTGTTTGATAGACAGAAGGTAAACAGTTTTACGGAGGCGTAATTATACTGTTTGCCTTAGACTTACGAATGAGCGGTAACATGCAAAGCAGTTAAGGGTCTAGGTACGTTGTGCCGTTGGCGCATGTTGGCCTTTATCTACTCACTGAGAGTAGAAACTATATGCATATTTACTATCTGTCTGATAAAACATTTAAACCTGAGATATAGTTCTAAAGATGTTTATCAGATTTTTGACTTAAAGTATAACATCTGCTCCACGCTGCAGCTTTTTCAGAGCAAGAACCACCAGTTAAACAGTAATATTGAGAAAATGTATTGCAATATAAAATAACTGGTTCCCTTTTGATTGTTTTTATTATTATTATTATTATTATTTTAATGTAATTTTTTCCTGTAATGGAAATGATGAATTTTCAGCACCACTACTTAAGACTTCCGTGTCACATGATCTTTCAGATATAATTCTAATATGCTGATTTACTGCATATTATTTACTTACTTGAAATAGAAATCGTTTTTTTTATATATATCATAAATGTCTTTTCTGTCACTTTTGATCAATTTAATGCATCCTAAATCAAATGAAAGGATTAATTGGTATTTCAAAAATCTTACATAGAGCAGTGCATGTTTTATGCTTTTTTTGTCCTTATTTATTTAAATAAACATCAACAATAACTCTTTATGTTTCTGGTTTCTTACTTGCTGATAGAAATAAACTTTTACACTGATGTAGCAATGATAATATTATGTTTAAAAAAAATTATGTTTAAACTAGGGCTGGGACAATGCGTCGAGGTCATCAATGACGTCAACGCAAAAAATACGTTGACGCAAAATATGCGCATCGATTCCAGGCGGCAAGGAAGTCGACCGGAAGTTGAAGTCGGCTGCGTGCTGCCATCTTGTAGCAGAACTTCACTTGCGTTAGCATTCCCATTGACTCCCATTCATTTTGGCGTCACTTTGACAGTGAATAACTTTACATCTGAGGCGTTTAAAGACTCTGTTTTTCCATTATTTATTTCTAAAGATACACAACAATGTATAAAGGGCTCCATTACCTTCTATGTTACATTATGGCCCCGTAGAAACAGTTTTTGTAAAAAATAGGCTAACGATTGCGTCATAACCACTCGGCTCTCTTTCGCATTACCGTACAGACAGGAGGAGAAGTTCGCAGGCAATTAACTTAATATGGCATACTGGCGTTACATTTTAAAATACTATACAAAATAATTAATCAGAATACTTACTCCTGCCAAAGAACTCCCCGCTCAAGCTCGCTGTCTCTGCAAGATTAACAATGGCAGTTTGCAGGCACAGCCAATAGAATATTTATATCTGTCAGACAGGTTGCTGATGTCGTCAAGCTTCGTTTGAGTCTGCGCGTCAGAAACGGAAGTGCTAAAAAATGCTAATGTTTCAATTGTCTCAGTTGAGTTCCAATGGGGTCTCTGTGTCCATTTCTTTTACTGTCTATGGATACATCCTCGATATCAAGAACACATCCGGGCACTTTCATGCGTCCTCTGGCGGCAGGCGGTTGATGGGGACAGGTGCTGATTTCATAAATGACACATATTCTAACAAATAAAATATTTAATTTCAGCATTTGTGTGTGTGTGTGTGTGAGAGAGAGAGAGAGAGAGAGAAAGAGAGAGAGAGAGAGAAAATAATCAGTGTTGTTTATTGTAGGTGTTGGTACTTGGTAGCTGGTTTTGAGGCCAGGGGTTGGTGGCTCCCATTTGAAGCACTGTGGTTCCAGGCCAGCCATGTTTACTGTCATGATGGATGACAAGGTTCCATCAAGTGCTAAACTGTTCCTGGTTTTGGTCTTGTTTAATCCCACCATGGAGAAAACCCCCTCAGCATAGGCATTTGAATGAGGGAGCACTAACACCAATGCAGCTTTTTAGAAATCCTCCCTGCTTATGTCCCTCACACCTTGATGGACACTGGAGTTCTCTTGTCTGCAGACTAAGCACCAGTAAAAAGAGCTAGTGGTTCCCTTTGTGATGAATTGCCATCGGGTTGACCACTTCTTCTTAAAGGAACACCTATAGGTGGCTGCTCTACTTAACCCTCTCTTTTTCCCTGTTTCCAGTGGGTTCTCCACTGTTTCCTCAGTCTCTTCCATGGACCCATCCTCTACTGGCACCCTAATTGCCTCCTCCACTGTCTTCTCCACAGTCTCCTCCTCTGACCTAGCCACCTTTTTAGGGAGCTGATCTTAGAGCAAAGCATGAAATGCTCCTTTGCCTCTTCCCTGACATCTTTGAAATAGACGAATGCAATAATCGATAATATACATTGGATAAAATATAATGAAATAGCTTATGCAAAACGTTTTCAAAATGGGGACCAGGAAGTTGTGCAGTAAAAAAATAAAAGGAAAGAAAAAACTAAAAATAATTCAAACTACTGCCATACAAGTATTATGGATAGCCCTATTATAGAAGTCTCTTATATAAAACTGTCAGAGTAGCCCCGCATCCTCTTCAACGTATAACGTTAGCTATAAAAATAATAGTGGGCTAATAATAGGCGCAAAAGCTACGGCCGACCACGTACGATGGCCAAAATTGCGTGGGGGTCGGGGTCATAATAACCATCAGACCAAAACATATCTTAGATTGTCTTGTCAAGTCAATGGAGTTGGACAAAACTGGGGGGGGGGCCGGGGGTCACAACATATATGTCTGAACACATATATTCCCCAGCAATGGTGAGATGACTTGCTGTAGTCATAGGATGCATACTGTCCTCTTCTGTAACCGTTACGTTACCTACTTCAACGAGAGTCTGAATCTGTTTTGCGAACGAGCCTGTGAAAATCTTACCCAGATACAGCAATGCTATTTTCTGATTGGCTGATCGGTGGCAATATATTTTTTTATTTGATTAGCTGGTGCGTGTCAGGGCCTTCGGGAAACTCACTTGATTCCTCTACCTGTTTCGCTGTTTAAAAAATAGCGCTGCAACTTGGTGGGCATTATTATCCTCGTAATGTCTCTGCGTGAGAAATACAAGGTGTGGCGTGTGAGCGTGTGAACGAGTTGAAATGCGTGGGTCTCACTCCCAATGCGTGAGACTTGAGAGCCCTGTAGGCCCTATGTGTTCAGTAAGCTTGTTTCAGTAAGCTATGTGTTTTCAAGGCTTCAAGGTTTTATTGAATGCTATCTCTATACAAGTGCAAAGTAATGCATTCTTAGTCAGTCTTTTATTTTGTAATTTTAAGAGCAATAAACATATATTGCAATGTTAAGGAATTCATGTTTTTTTCATTCAGATATGTAAATCAACATGTATAAATTGTTAGTAGTCAATTAATGGGGAGATAATCGAAATACAATCGGTGTGAAAAAATTAATCGTTAGATTAATCGATGCATCGAAAAAATAATCGCTAGATTAATCATTTAAAAAATAATCGTTTATCCCAGCCTTAGTTTAAACTATTTCACAAATATATTTCATTTTTACAACAGGTGATTCATGTTGAAAATAAAATAGTATTATTTTATTATCTCGTTTAATTAATAAATTATTCAATATTTTAAAATGACTAATATTTTAAATGTCTAAATATTTAATAAATATATATTTATATAACATTTTTATTTTTATCTAATTGTTTGTGTGTGTGTGTGTGTGTGTGTGTTTGTGTGTGTATATATATATATATATATATATATATATATATATATATATATATATATATATATATATATATATATATATATATATATATATATATATATATATACATGCTGTATATTGTATTTAAATTATATATTACTTATGTCTATTTATAAAAAACATTTATATTTTATATTATAATTTCATTTATATTTATTTTATAAGTATTATTGATCTTTTTTAAACTCTGTTATGCAGTGTTAGAGTGTAGAGGTGTTTGATTATCATTTTGAAAAACAAAATGATCGAAAATCCTGCACAGTTCTCATTTTGCTATATTCATACATACAGTATTGATATTAGGCATTCAAAAATGTACATATTGCCTACATATTGTACATTACAACCTGCTAATGCTGTTGTTTCCAGAGGCAAAAGAAAAAACAATATGCTAAATAATTTTTTTAGATTTAGATTTAGATTCTCTAACATTTTCACTTTCAGCCTCAGCAAGAATCCGCATGACTGCTACATATAATGTGTTTGATATTATTTAACAATTGTGATCATTCCCACACATCTTTCCTGTCAATGCCAACCAGCCTGCAAGCATTCTCTCTCCAGTCTGATACAAATCGGATAAATTTAACATTTTAATTGACATGAATAGATCTCCTCGAAGTGATTGTGAATAAATGAACTCTTTGTGTATTGTACACATGGCACAATGACTATTGTATGATAATCTCAGGTTGGATTTCACTGGGAACAGGTGTGACTGTTGTTTTCGTCTCACCTTGCCTTGTTATGTCTGGGTCAATTTTGTTGTAAAATTAGATAAATGGATGCCTCTGAAACATCAAACAATGAATGTGTTTGTTTGGGCCCAGACATCCTCGCGTTAAATCATTTGTTTGTGTCCGTATGGACACTATGCATCATTTCATTGTGACACGTTAATGTGTTGCCGTCTGTTGGTTTGTGTTCGCAAGTGTGGCAGCTCTCAGCTCATCTGGTGCTGATATATGGCCCTGCTCATCTGCTGTGCAATGCACATATGCTCAACCGAGAACATTATTGCGTGTAGATGCACAAAGTGCATTTGTCACCGAAAGCACAATGGATTTGCTCTCAAAGTGGTCTTTCTTTTTTTAAGGCGAGACACTGCAGGTGAATAGGGCAAAAAAAATAACTAATAGTTATCACCTTACTTACCCAGTTGATTGATTACATTGATTATTGCAAAAAAAATTATTGCAAACAAGTTTTCAAAAATGTTATGCTTAAATATGCAAATGAGGCATTATTTAATGAAATATTTGCTAATTTGAATAAATGTCTAGTACAAAATCTCTAGATGAAGTCAGTTTAAAAATTTTGGTTAATTCTTTTGACATATTAGAGTCAAATGTTTTTACAGAGGGAATTCTGGTTCTGGGTCGTGCGATGTCCACATTAGTGGTCCAGGAGCGCCATCTGTGGCTGGGTTTCTCAATGCCCCTGTGTCCCAGACCGGCCTCTTCGGCGATGCAGTCGAGATCTTGGCCCAGCAAGTCTCGGCTGCCCAGAAGCAGACTGAGGCGATCCGACACATCCTGCCCCGGCGGGCAGCTGCTGCTATCTCCACCCACCCTTCGTGCCGTTCACATTACAGGCCTGCTCAGTCGTACAGCCGACGAGCTGTCTTGAGCAATGCTCCCGGGAGAATGGCGACTCCCTCCCCTGACAGTGCAGCTGATTTGGAGGCGGTTCAGAGCCGCTCAGGTAGACCTGTTTGCCCCAAGAGGTAGTTAACACCATCACTTCGGCAAGAGCACCGTCTACGAGACACGCCTATGCCTTGAAGTGGAACCTGTTCGTGGAGTGGTGTTCTTCTCGCCGAGAAGACCCCCTGAAGATGCCCGATTGCGGTCGTGCTATCCTTTCTGCAGCAAGGGTTGGAGCGAAGGCTGTCTCCCTCCACCCTCAAAGTCCAGGTTGCCGCTATTGCTGTGTACCATGACCCCGTGAATGGGAAGTCTTTGGGTAAGCATGACCTCATCATCAGGTTCCTTAGAGGGGCCAGGAGGTTAAATCCATCCCGGCCCCCCTGTATACCCTCTTGGGACCGGTCTCTAGTGCTTAAATCACTACAGCAGGGCCCATTCGAGCCTTTGCATTCAGTTGAGCTAAAGTTTCTTTCATTGAAAACTCTGCTCCTGCTTGCACTGGCCTCCATCAAGAGGGTAGGGGACCTGCATGCATTTTCGGTCGACGATTCGTGCCTACGTGGACCAGACGCAAAGTTTCAGGACCTCAGACCAGCTCTTTGTCTGTTACGGAGGCCGGCAGAAGGGGAATGCCGTCTCTAAGCAGAGGATGGCCCACTGGATTGTGGATGCCATAACCCTGGCTTATCAGGCTCAGGATGTGCCCTGCCCATTCAGGTTGCTAGCTCACTCAACTAGAAGTGTTGCATCCTCCTGGGCGCTGGCTCGTGGTGCCTCGCTGACAGATATTTGTAGAGCTGTGGGCTGGGCGACCCCTAACATGTTTGCTAGGTTCTATAGCCTTCGAGTAGAGCTGGTATCCTCCTGTGTTCTCACCTCAAACGGGTAGTGGCACTGAGAGGCCCCGGTTAGTGTCGGCTTGCTAAAACTGCTTCAGAGTGTCCATACTGTAGACCCTGTTGAGATCCTCCATCACCCTAGGCAGCTGGATGAGGCGGAACGTCCGGCGCCAGGCCTTCATGATGAATCCGTGAGAACCATGGAAGGCTCTTTATCCATATTGAGACCTAAGCGGTACTCGTATGTGTATAGTCCACGGTATAGCCTTGGAGCCCGTGTTTCCACTGCAGACTTCTGCCTTCCCAAGAGGGTTTTAATCACCTCAAATTTCTCTGTATACTCCTAAATGGATGCTATATGTGTATTTGCCTCCGAGACCTCCTTCGGGAAGGATGGGGCTTCCGCAGCGTCCCGGCTCCAAGCGGACTGGGTACGTTTTCCCAGTGTTATCCAATCTCACCCAGTGAGGTAGTGCTTTGACAATGGTGAGTGGAGCTACTTGTTCTGAGCCCCAGCCTACACCTAATAGGGGCGCAGGCGGCTCGCACAGGGCACTGGAAGGGGCAGCACCCATGGCGCTTTGATAGGGATCCCATATTCGTCGGTCACCGACGTGGCGTCGAGAGTGACCGACTGAAAGGGAACATCTCGGTTATGTATGGTAACCCTCATTCCCTGAAGGAGGGAACGGAGACGCCACATCCCGGCGCCATGGTTGCTGTACCGCCGCTGAGCTGCCGGGTTCTCGGCTCAGCTCCTCAGTGAAAAACTGGTATGCATTGCACCTGCTGCCCTCTTATACTCACGCAGTGATCAGCGGTAGCTGGATGCAATAATTGCATGCCAATGTGCATTGGCTCATTTAGTTTACACTCGAAGTAGATTGGTCTATCGAAGCGATATCCCATATTCGTCGGTCACCGACGTGGCGTCTCTGTTCCCTCCTTCAGGGAACGAGGGTTACCATACGTAACCAAGACGTTCTTTCAAGAAGTGGAACCCAAAATTGTTCTTCTAGTGAGTCGTTAAAAAAAAACTCTTAACTCTTCCTTTTAAAACTCTGATCCTTTAAAAATAAAATGATTTTTATTGGCAATGATGGTTCCATGAAGAACTTCCACGGAAACTTTCCATTCTAGAAAAGGTTCATTATAGTGCAATAAGGTTCTGTACATTTTTTTTTACTTTAAATAAATGGTTCCTTTCACTATTTACTGAAAGGTTCTTGGGAAACCAAAAATGGATCTTTCATGAAATCATTGTGAAAACCCAATTTTAAAACCTTGGAACCTGAAATTACACTTTATTTATTTTTTATTTTTTTGGATGAGTTTAAGAACACATTCAAGTGCATGCAGGTAATGTGAAGTACGCAGAATGTTTTTGTGAGAAAATGGTTCTTCTTTTGCATCGCTACACCCTTAAAGATCCTTTATAGGGGTAAAAGTTTCTTCACACTGAGAGAAAATGATTCCCAAAACTATTCTTCTATTGCATTGCATTGAAAATCTTTAAATGTGATATCTGCATCTAATTCTTCCACATTTTGTTCATTTTTCTTGCTTCTTCCTACAGTGCTCACTAAAAAGGAAGTCCATGTACGGATTCCACCACAGGAAGCCATTATCCCAATCCAGCCCCCCAACTCCAGACCCAAACCGGGTGCGCACAGTAGTGGAGTCGTCCACATCCCAACCATCTCATCTGTCTTATTTCTTCCTCTCTTACTCAAAATACAGCTCCTTCTTTGGCCCGATGGATTCTGATGCACAGTAAAAAGACTGAACGATTCAAGCATGCATTTGCACTAGGCCCTTAGAAATCTGCACAGTTGTCTTCTGATCTCATCAGATGCTCAGTTAGTTCTCATTGCGACCCCCCACAGGATGTTACTATTCAAAAACTGATTTTTTGTTTGCTCTGGCCTGTTTGAAAGGGTTTTATGTAGTAGCTATTGAGTAGTGTAAGGAGACATCAATGTGTGATCAAGTTACACAATCATTTCTATGGCGGTTCTACTGTCATAATTCATAGTGCTGCTGTTTTGAAACTTTATTCAATACAGTTTTACAAATATGTTCTTCTGGTTCAGTACATTTTAGAGTAACACATCACAACCTGAATTAATTCACTCCTCCCTCCAGCAGGACTTATGTGGAAAGGCTGTTTTGTTTTTTTACATGCGTGAGTATTATTGTGGATTATATTCAAGAAAGAATGAGCTGTTTTAATTCTCGTATCACTGTACCTGGGTGAATTTTACAAAGGTTATATTTACCCCAGTATATATAAAATTACATTAATAATGAAATGATTTTAGAGTTAGGAAAATTTATACCAATTCTGCAAGATTAAGATTTTTCCCAATTCTTATTTCTGTAGTCTGAAAAATAAATAAATGAAATAAAATGTAAAAAATTCCCCAAAATACAGTAATGACAATTATAATTATTTGCATTACAGAGGAAAATCGACATAATTGGGATTAAAATAATACAAGTAATGCAATAAATAAATCTTAATTGTCTACCAAAAAGACAATTTTATTTTCTTCCCTTCGATTTTAAGATGGAAAATGACCCAGTTTTTGTAAGATTTACCCACCTTCTTGTGCAATTGGGCTTTCTTGTAAAAAGTCAAACTGTACATTTAACATATTTATACTGAAATATCTGTAAAAATGTGTGTATATGATAGTCGGGCTGTGCTTTTGAATAACTCTAGGACACTGAAACACTTTATTTTTAGTACAATCTTTCATAACACTGGCATGTAACCGTTCTAGATGCTACATTTTCCTACATATGCATATTGTTTATTTTGACTGCTCGCTGTGACGTCACAGTCTTAAACTTTCGTTTGGATTCATTAATGTCACTTTCCATGTAGCTCTGACTGCGCCGCTTATCATTTGTCACTGTAAGTGTACGCACATAAATCGATCAATAAAATATCATATTTTCAATGTTTCTTTTTGATCTCTCTCTCGCGCTCTCACTCTTGCTCTTTGAAATTTCATTTTAGTTTCTACACACAGAGTCACAGAGTCATCAGAGTTCCCTTCCCCTGAGATATAATGCATACTGACAGAAAGACAAAGGTTGTGCTGAAAGATACTCAATCTTCCAGCCTAGCATAATTTGGGACAAATATAATGTAATTTTATGGAAAACCATGTGAGTGAAATGCCTACAAAGCAAACTGTTAGCTTAAATATTCAGCAGCAGCAGTTTATTGTCTTATTGTGCTTATTGTCATTATGAAATAACTCTTCTTCTTTAAGCAGCTGTGTAACCCCATGTAATTGAAACAATTACAGAGCATCTATTTTTAAATTGAAACAATTTAAGAGCATTTAATTAGACGTGTCTTGACTGAAAAATAACAGGCTTTTGCAGCCGACTGTGTGCTCGGCTTCAGCCTACAACCGATTCATTTTGTTATACATTTCCATTTTAATGCACCTCAAAATCAATTGCAGTGTGAGTGTGGGATATATTATCTTATTATTTATTATTCGTTGTCTATTACAGTAGTCTGGGAAGGCTGCAGGGGGCGTCGGCTACCACCTCTTTATTCAGTCACAGGGCTGGACTTGTTCAGTAATGTTTGGAAATTCATTGGAAATTCGAACGAACGGATCGTTTCAGTGAATCGACTCACTTGATTCATCGCCTCAAAATGCTGCAAGTTTTTTTTTTTTTTTTTTTTTTTATGAAATACATTTTTACGTTTTACGTCCCAAAACACACCATTCAGATCTATGGATCCCGTTTCTGCCAATATTTATCTCACAATTCTGACGGTTTTCTCAGAACTGTGCAAGATAATTGTCTATTTTAGTTTTTGGCAGTGTAACTGATGAAAAGTTTTTTCTTACAATTCGGAGTTTAAATTTCGCAACAGACTTTTTTTCATCAGAAGTCCAAATTCTATTTTGAATCTCGGTTTGTTTTGTTGTTTGTTGTTTAATTTACTTTTTTCCATCATAGAAAAATAAAGTAGCCTTATTGCACATTTTTATTTCACAATTCCGTGTTAACACCTTGCGGTTCTGAGTTTAAATATCGGATTTTTCTTTCTTTCTTTCTTTCTTTCTTTGAAAATATTTCATGATAAAATGTCAGATTTGTGAGACATAAACTCAGAATTAAATGTATTCATGCATGCATTTATTTATTTTTATTCTATTTTTATTTATTGGCATATTATTAATTATATTTGCGGCCATCAATACAGACCAATTTTGGAGAAGCGAACCATCTCACACTCGTTTTTCTCCAAGGAATGCATCGCTTCTATCACAGAAAATGTTGCGAATCGATTCATACGAATCGTTCAAAGAAGCCGATTCAAAAGAACGATTCGCAAATCAGACATCACTTATTGTTCAGTGAGAACGGGACAGTAGAGAGACAGTCAGCAGCACAGCAGCAGCAGCACCGCTATTCCTACAACAGTGTTTACTGTTCATACTATACTAGCTAGCATACTTAGAGAGATATTATTAATTATGCATTAGTGCGTAAAGACATGAGCACCAGAAACAGGTCGCCACCGGGCTGATCAATAACACACATCCTCTTTCATTAGGTTTACGTGTTCCCTAAACAAGTGGATTTTATCCTCTATCCTGCTGTTGTAGAGAGAGTCGGGTGTGTTTTATTTAAGTCTAGCGCATCAGCGTCAGTGGACTTCATCCTCCTCTCCATCTCAGTCTCTGGATCGGGACCCAATGGATCTGACAGCGGTCGCGCTGCTCGTGTCGCTCATCTCCGTGACTCTGTCTGCGGGTGAAGCGGGCGCTAAAAAGCGGAGCTGCGCGGACATGCGCCAGTTCTACACCGGCAAAGGCTTCACGTTAAAAGGCGTCCCGGGGACCGAGATATCAGGTAAGAATTAACGGTGACAGAGGTCATTGTTATCTATCTATCTATCTATCTATCTATCTATCTATCTATCTATCTATCTATCTATCTATCTATCTATCCCATTGTCATCTTCCTGTCTTTTTTTTTTTTTTTTTTTACCATCAACACTGTTTTGCTTTTTTGCACCTGACAAGTTCGAGGTGCGTGCTCATATTGTCAAGTTCAGGAAGCGCGTGCACAGATGGGGGGTCCCAAACCATAGCTCTACTCGCTGCACCGAAAAGAACAGTAGACAGAACTGTAACTGGTGAAACGGGGCTACACCTGGCCGAATGCTGTTCACGAGCGACTTGCGGTTCATTCATCAGTTCTATACACACACACACACACACACACACACACACACACACACACACCTGATGTCTGGATGCCAATGTGGTTTGAAAGAGCATGTCCTGGAGCTGGTCTCAAGCAGTATATGGTCCCTGTAGGTCATGTTATGCAGTTTTGTAATTTAGGAGTAAAAACCTCACTGTAATTGTAATATATTTGGATTGTCTGTAAGTTGTAGTATTAATAAGGAGTGGTGGTATTACTATAGATATAGGCTATGTATGACCAAAGTGCAGTTCATGAATTACATAATTTTATGAGCAAATCTCATTATTTTCTTTGTCATTTGCAAGTAACAAGCAGTGACTGAATCCATGCAGTCGGAAAGTGATTCGTAGCTCAAAAATTTGATTTTTAATATTCTCATTAAAGGCCCAAAAAAATTGTTGGCAGTTTGCAAATCTGTCCAATGCATGCTGGGCAGTATGAAATCTGCCATCAGCCTTTATGAGCCATATTTATTATAAGAGGTCGCACATTATAACCGGTAATATGTCACCAATCAGTGTGCATTAACATGCAATTATATCAATCCATGATGCGCTCCCAGTTTTTTTCTCCCAAGAATTCCTCTGGGATCCATAAATCTAATTGTTCTTGTGTGCCCAAGAAGCTAAAGGAGATAAATGATTGCACATGTGCCACACTCACACACATAAACAAATGTAAAGTAAAGCAGCAAGGAAACACAATTTGTACAACGTCGCCATTATTCAGTGCCATTTTTCTATTAGACAATGAAAATATATCTGTACAATATATATTCTGCCTTCCAGTTGTGTTCAACACCCCAAAAACCCCACTACACACAAACATCGCCACAGCAGCCCCCTTCACTAATAAGTGTTCCTTAAAAGGAATCCTCAGCACATTTGAGTGGTTGAGAGAAACAAAGAGTTCCTATTGGCCGAGAGGAAATTCTCAAGGTCAGAAGGGGGAGATGATGTGCCAGGCACCCACCGCCATCTCAACATCTTTTATTCATTGTTCAAACCTTAGGAATAAGTTGTTCGTTTAAAAGCCTAAAAGTGGTTAGAGGCAAGATTGTTCTTGTCTGCTTGAAGTTCAGGTTTATTTCTAGCTGATGTTTTAGGCTATAAGTGGTTAAATATACATGGTTTCAAATATTGAGTTGTGTTTAATAATATTGTTTACTTTAAAAAAAAAAAATTAGTTTTTATTTAATTTCAAATTAATTTACTATATTTTGGTGCTTGACAGTTATCTAAAAAATAAATAATTTAATAAATCTTATGGAATGTGCTGTATTCAAACACAATGCCTTTCAAAAACCTTTATTTTATTATTTATTTATTTTTTTTGTGAAACACAAAAGGAGATATTTATAGCATGATGTCTTTCCATACAATGAAAAGTGAATTGGATATAGTACTATGGCTCTTAAAGGGGTAGTTCACCCAAAAGTTAAAATTTCGTCGTCATTTACTCAAGTTATTCCAAACCTGTATGCGTTTCTTTCCTCTGTTGAACACAGAAAAAGATATTTTGAAGAATATTGGTAACCAAACAGTGGATGGTCTGCACTGAGTAGTATGGAAAAAAATACTATGGAAGTCATTGCGGGACCATTAACTGTTTGGTTACCAACATTTTTCAAAAATATTTTTTGTGTTCAACTGGCACGGAACAACTTGAGAAATAGCGCACAAGTCACCTGAACTACTTTTTTGATGATTTTTGTGCTTTTTAGAACTTGACAGCCCCAATCCCATTCACTTTCATTGTAAAGCCTGTGTTATATTTTCCGCATGAGCAATTCTGACGCGTACACAGACAGTATTTTTACTCAGAGTTATTGCACATCTGGCTGTCTTTATATTGTTTTATTGATGGATTGTAAAGGTTTGAGTAGCAAAGGGCTTCTTCAAACAGCATGTGCAGTGGTGCTTTTGAAGCCTACTGAACTGGACCGCTAGGAAGGCGTGACGTAAAAATCATCGGAGAGTTTGCGCGGAGGCTCTGAGCGGACGACCGTGTGCCTCCCCTTTTTTGTGAATGTGCGGACAAGTACACATGGTCGCAAAAAATGGGAGGCACAATGTCATCCACTCAACGCACACTCTCTACGATGACGATTTTTGCGTCACGCCTTCCTAGCGGTCCATACCAGACTTGGGAACGCGAAAGTATAACACAGGCTTAAGGTGAAAGTGCAGCATGAACATGCTTCAAAACATCTCCCTTTGTGCTCCACAGAAGAGAGGAAGTCACAGCATGAGGATGAGTAAATGATGATAGCATTTTCATTATGTGACTGATGTCACGTTACAAAAGTAAAATGGATTGCAAACAAAATTTTTAGACACATTTTCTAAGTTAATTTGTATTAATTTGCATTCTACTTAGATTACTTTAAGGCATTAAACAAAATTTGACTTTCTTTATATATTGCATGATTACGTTATTGTACAAAATTTTGACTACAGACAATAATATTGTTGTAACGTTAGCAAACCGTTGTTTGAATGTTGAATTTATGTTCTAGGTAGCTGTCATCTCCTCCTCAGATTATTACAATAATTGTTATTTTGAGGTCAGTTTGACGGGTGTGACCACAACATTGTGCATTTTGAGTTGAATGGTTTGAGGTTTCCGCCACGTTTTGTTTTAGCATGTTGGCGTGTTTTAGAAAGAGCTGATCTTAAAGCATTATCTAAAGGTCAGAGAGGAACCAGAGCTGAATGCTGCTGTCTAGAATTACCGATGCAACTAGTGTGTCTGCCATTTTTATGAACACATATTGTTCAGTGGGGGGGGGCTACATAACACTTCGAGCCCTGCGGTGACTCTAAACAATGGCAATCTCACATTTCGCTCAAGTAGGCCATGAAGATGGGAGGCGGGTATATGTGCGATCTCGCATGTTTGCGATCGTAACTTTGTCATTTTAAGAGATTTGTTTCCAGGTTTTGAAAGTGAGATCTAAGTGTCTGCGGTGTTGATGGATTTGGATGTTTGGATTCTTGTAACCTGTCGCCTGATTTCAGAGCTCAACTTTGGCTCATGTTTGCTGCTCTTCTATACAGCGAGGCACACACCCATGAACCCTGTGTGGTTGAAAGCGGCACACACCCATGTTCTCAGCCACATTGCCACACGCACATCCAACCCCCATGCCAACCATCTGGAGGCACACTGGCTGATTTGATTAAGCTTTTAGCATATATTACAACCGTTTGCACATGCAAATTCAATAATACAGTCATTCAGTGGAGAGTGACAATCAAATTCGCTCATTTGAAGTTGTTTAATTAATTATACGCATCTAATTTCTGTTTGCACGACTGACAGAAACTTTAATCCAGTAGTAATTCCTCAAAAATGATGGAAGTATTAGACACAAACTACCAGATGAATAATGAAGTATGAACTGATCTAATATATAATTAAAATATCATTGATAAATGTGTATATGTACAGTATATGTGTGTGTATGTATATGCATGTATATGCATATACATACACACACACACATATATATATAGAGAGAGAGAGAGAGAAAGAGAGAGAGATGCTTTATATGATCTGAATTCACAAGTTTTATTCAATTTTAAAAAAAAATAATTTTACTGTGTCAACCTGGCTATATTAGTTTAGATTAAATTATTAGGTATGAAGTTTTTGCATTTAATGTTTTTATATATTGAGATTTAATATATTTTACACAGTGGTAATGTAAACTAAAAATATAAATATGCTTCATATGATTTAAATGAACAAGTTTTATTCAATTAAAAAAAGAAAATTGTAATATGACTGAATCAACATGGCTATAAAATTAATTAAATTAAATAGAAATGTAATTATAATTACTATGAAAAGTATATTATACATTAAAATATGATTTATTATAATTAACAATATTATTAAAAATCATATTTATAATATTTAATTATTATTGTTATTTAATAATTAATATGATTATAGTTTTTATTATAAATTATTGTTATATTTAAAACATTTATAAATTAAGATTGCAGGGAAAATGTTCTGTCATGAAAACCAAAAATGCGCTTCATCTGACAACATTTAAATTAGTTAAAAAAAGAAACAAATAAAGTTTTTTTTTTAAGTTTTAATTCAAAAATAATATTTACTGGTTAAATTAGGTGACATCAACAAAAGTCTTTTTAAAGGTTAAATCATGCAGAAATAGCTCCATGTTATAACTGCACATTCCTCCATAGCAGATTTAGACATTTGAGGTTGTGCTAATGCATACAGTACCAAGACATTTGTGCCAAATGCTCATGTTCTTGCTGATGAATTGTCGACTCGTGATTATCTGAGCATAATTACACCTTCTCCCACACAGTTTCTCTCCCTCTGGCCCACTGATTGTTCTTTTGGAGTGTGGGAGTGTTTCTCCTCCACGGCTCAGCGGGGATCTGCAGTGCACTGTGGTGCTTGTTAAGAGCCGGGATCATGCAGGTCTGATCAGGGCTGAAACATGCCACCGCACTCTCAATCTTCCACCCTTATGCCCTGCCGCTGATCACGAATAAAAGCACAGCTGTGCTCAGAGGTACACCCAACAACACCTGGAACGACTGAATGGTCTGCTTTTGTTCGGGTGCACTGGAATGGTTGTAAAAGTTGGGTTGTACACGTCAAAGTTTTTTAATGTGTTCTAAAAAATGTGGAGGGTAGATATTTCTTTGAAATAACAATACGTTTTTGACAACAGCTGAATGAATGAACTTCATTAAACATTTCTGTGTAATTGCAGCTAGAGTGCATTGTTTAAGCTATTCTGTTAGCACCTCCAGCTAATTAAATACATGAAATGGCTCCATTTGTGATTAGCCTTCCGCAGCCACCGACAAGTGTTCATCACCTCGTGCTGAATGCCCGCTAGCAGCAGTCTTGTGAATAATTCACAGTAGCTCTGGGCATCCCTCCAACCACTTTACTCTGTCAATATTAACTGCATGTTGCATGTTCCAAGTTGCTATCAGGTTATCTCGCTGCCAACACGCTGGTGAAAGGAAAGAGAAGTGAGGGATGAAGACGGAGATGTGATTATTATCTCTGGCAGCATAAAGATTTGAACATGGTTCGAATTTTGAAAGAATAGTTCACTCAAAAATTAATACTTAAATTTACTTTTTGGGTGAACTATTCTTTTAACGAATTTGGATATTGATGAGGAGAGTAAATGATGGGCTTAACTGCTTTGTGTGTTTTTGAGTGTTCCCCAGTAAATGAGACCCACTGTCTTTTATCCTGTGTCCTGACAACAGGTCATGTCACATTAGGGATTAGGGAAGGTTTGAACGCTGGACATCATTCCTCAATTGATTGTATTAGTCAGGTAATCTCACTAATGTATTGACATTGAGTAAATTATCAGTTCTTTACCATTTACTCATTAAGTGTCTCCTTGTTATTGGATCTAAGGGAGAAGAAGGCCTGTCAGAGTCTATTAAAGGTGAAAGTGTGACATGCTATACATGTAAAAATGGCAAGAGTTGTGCTAAAGTTTAGTTTGATTCACGACAATCAGGCAGCTACTACTCAAAGCCTCCCATTAGCTACATTAACTGTTAGCCAAACGTGTTCCCTTTGCTATTAATGTGTTTTCAGTGTATTCAACACCTGAAATGAAGGTCTTTTTTGGTACAAAATAATGCTAACAATTGTATGATGGTGCAACACAATGCTAACAATGGTACAAAACGATGCTATCAATTTTATGGTGGTACAAAACAATGCTAACAACGCTAAATGCAAACATCAAACTGCAACCATATAGTCAAGCGTTGTTAGCATAGCAAATCTGTCACTTGGGAGAAGCTAGTCAAATTAAGCAGATGCTAACATTGGCATATCTTCTAAAATCATTGAAAACTATGCAACACAAAAGAAAAGCAACCCAGACAGGTCAAAAATCACTCTGATATCTGAAAAGGTCAAATCTGAGGATGCAAATTCTGCACTTGATTAGCATGGAGTGGAACCGCCAATGCTAAATGCTACAAGCCCAAATGAATGATGTCTCGCAATTTGAAAATAAAACATGTATGTGCTCTGTTAAAGACATGCTTGACATCTTGGGGATTAGGATTTCTTTAAAACTCAAATCCTCGTAATCCAGGGGCCCATAATCCAGATTTTAGCAGCAGCTGGCATGGCAATTTGAGCACATCTCAATGACCTTGTTAGACAGCAAGGAATTTAAATGAAAGGAAAGCACGCAGAGGACTGCTTTACCTGGGATCAGCATTCATTTTCATTGATCCGATGACAGTTGGATAGCACTTGAGCTTTTACCATTTTTTCTCTCTGTTTTTATTTGTGGTTAAAGTATGCTTTTGTGGAATCTTGCCCTTTAAATATTTACCTTTTGCTCTCATAATTTGAATAGGTTTTATTAAATAAACACTAATTTATAATCAGATTAATGTAATAATAAAAATAAGCAAAAAAAAAAAAATAATAATAATCCTGACTGCCCAAACACACTCTAATCTGTTCTCGGTGTGTTTTGTTCATTTGTCTTGACCCTGTCAGCCAATGCGACAGCCCATTAGGCTGATGAGATTTATTTAAAGTGACATTTTTCATTGTTTGAGTGAATGCAATTATGAATAACTTATTATTTTGCATAATGACTTGCCAATTCAGTCACAGCACGTTTTCCTCACTCACAGGAAGAACCTCATGCACCGAATGACAGCTACTACGTTCTATAAAATTCAGTGAGGGATTATAAAATTAATGCATCACATTGAGAATTACGGGAAATTATTTTTTGCTGCTTTTATAGTGTACTAAGTAAGCATATTATCTCTTTCTCTCTCTCCAATCCTTGCAAAAAGCTTTGTGATTTATCATTTTTCTATGATTATCGGGCTTATCTCTAGTAGCATTTGTACATACCAGTGGTGATTACTTTAAAGCTACACAGAAAGTACAGTACAAATATTCAGTATTTATATTGCTAATATTTTAAGTGATATTTTACATCCGATTAGGTTTGCTTTGTACACACACATGCACGTGCTCACTTCCACACGTGTGTGTCTAGGAAGCAAGGCTGAGTCTGAGCTGTGGTGTATTTTTTAGATTTATGAAAACCTAGAAATGTCCAATTCAGAGAGCTGGGTTGTACACTTCACCATCTTTCACCATTAGTGAAGCAAGACACACGCTTAAGAGCATATCCATAATGCATGCTACGTGTCGGCTCTCATCTCAACAAACGCTTGAAAAGATAGGAATCTTTCCTGCCTTAATATACTGCCTGAAGCAAAGGACGATTATTAGATATTTACAAGTCTGTTAAGTTAATATGAAATGCATCCCAAATGTAAGAATCAAGTATACGATTAATGGTACACCGTATTTCAGATTGGAGCGTCATTCAATAAGAAACAAATGTAAGATGCAACGAGATTTTATTGATCAGGTTTTGATTTGAGCATGAAATGTTTTCCTAAAAATGATGTATTTTTCCGGCATATCTTCCAGCCCTTTGTCTAGAAGACCTGTTTCACTTTATTCTACATATTACCACACAACTTGAATATTGTTTTAAATGTTGGTGTTGCCGTTATCGTTAAATTCGGATATCTAAGCTATGCTATACCTACATTATACAGTATAACACTAAGCTGTACGTTTTCTTTTATTAGTTTCCCAAAGTGTGCCTGTATATTATGTTCTAAATATAAAGTCAACAGGGTTGTATTTTCCGTTTGAACCCTCTCATACACTCAGTGTTATAGGATCACAGCAGCTCATTAGACCAACCCGTAATGGCCTTTATATTTCACACTCCCTTCAGCTTCCTCAATTCCTCTGGGTCATAAAACTGTAAACACGCATATGAGAGCAGACCATGTGCAAACTAAATCACAGACAGGCCTGGGCTATTTTCGCCGCCGATTATGGCCAAACCCCAGACGTACCTCAGCTTGATGATCCTACCCATTTACCAAAGAAATTAAGGGCTGGCATCCCAGGACAACCTAGGAAATCAATTAAAAGATACTTTCCAGTGTTTTATAAGCCATACCGGAGCTTGCTCTGAGGTCGAATCTTTTAGCACATAAAACAAGTAAGTGGCTGTCAATGGCCTTTATTGCGTCTTCGTGCAAGGCCAGGTTCAAGGGGTCACAAGCTCTCGGTGTAAGACGGCACGGCGCCTGGGACGCTCGGGACTCTTTGAGCAGTCCCACGACTCAGCAGGGTAGCGGATAAGAGAGACCAGAAGCAGATGGTTAAGAGAGTGCGAGAAACCCGACAGGAGGGGTGTAATGAGTGCTAATGGGCATAGGAAAAGGTTGAAAGAAAGGTCACCTGGAAATGGGGTAGAAGACCAGACTAGGAGTGGAGATTAAAAGAGTCAGCCAGAGGTGACAAAGCCCCAGATTATTTTTATACCGTCAGTAGTATAAGGACTTAATCCTTTATCAGTTTTCATTCCCTAACAGGGTACCTCCATGTATACAGGAACAGATTATGAAGTCCAGATGTCCTGGGCATGGATGCCATACACCGGAAGCAAGAGGCACATTAAGATACTACGTAACTTAAGCTGTCCCAAAATTAACGTACTTTAGGTGTAGACAAGTATAAAGCAGTGGCAGACCAATTTGTTTGGCTTCATTCAGATAATTGCTAAACAAATCTTGATTTGTTTGTTCCGGCTTTATTTTCGGTACTTCTGCTGAATTAATTTGTGTTGATACTACATCAGTCGATTTAGTTGGATTTAACTAAAACTGGGCAGAGAATTTCTAGTTTCCAGCATGCTTTGCAGGAAAATTGATGAGGAGAGTAAATGATGGGCTTAACTGCTTTGTGTGTTTTTGACTGTTCCCCAGTTTTTCGAGAGCTTCTGTAATTTTGGGTCACCATTTTCGCAAAAACCAAAAAATATGATGCTTTTGCTTTAGGTTAAGGGTATGTAGAAGGAGAGTATGTTAGTTGTTAGTTTAACCAATGTGCAATTGCTGTGTAGCATATGCAGTTGGTTGTTATTGCTAGTTAGAAACTACTGTAGCTAGCCTGTTCCTCAAACAAACCTAGTATTTGTCTTCAGAATACATTTGCGTCCTTTTCTGAAGCGTGAAAGCATGTTTCTTTTAAATGACCAAGTTTGTTTCAAGCTAGCTTGCTCATTTTGCAGATATTAATAAGAACTGTACTATTTGATGCACGGTTTCTACAGCTCCTCAGGGCCCCCTGCTGGTCTGGAACCCTGGGAAAATCCGCCCATGTTTAAATTCGAATTTGTGTTGCTGACACAAATCCAAAGGTGTTTGGCACACTTCTTTGACAAATACATTTCCTCTAGGTTACACGCTTCCTCCCCCATCTCTCTTTGTCTTCCTAACCTAATTTTTCCTGTCCGCATTTTCCCAGCGTCCTCTTAGGACACTGGTCTACAGGGGATTACAGAGATATTGCATTGTGTTCATTAAAGGCAGCTTATCCTCTCAGTTGAGACCAATGTTTAGGCAAAGCGCCATGTAACCCATGACCCCAATATTTAAAAAAGAAGGTCAGATTCAGAGATTAGTGGAGAATAGCGGCAAGCATAGCAGTTTCTGTACCACAGTTGTCATCATGATTTCAAAAATTGTGTAATTTGGCATGCAAAAGTAATAACAAATTAGTCATTCATATATTAGCACCTTAAATAAACCTCTGTGTTTTTCCATAAATTCTTTCACAGCTTGTTCTTGAGCGTTGTGGTATGAGGTACTTGTTTGGTGTTTCTAAGTCTTCCAGAAGGGCTTGGTTGGGAAGCAAGCTTACCAAAGACTTTCCGTTCCTCAGAGACAGGCACAGAGGACATGAATGTATTTTTTGGCATACCGGGCTCACCTGTAGATCCTCGTGCACCTGCTGCTGGTAAACCGGTGCCTGAGGCAGCCTTTGCTCTCATCTCAAAGGAGTGCACTCAAATCCTCTCCCAGGAAAAGAAGATGAGAAAATAAAAGAACTATTCACATTGGTATGTCAGGGGCTCTAAAGATGAACGTGAAGAACATCCCCCAAAAGAACTTCCTCTTTGGTTGTTCCCTTTAAAACGAGGCCTCGCGGTTTTCTTCTGAAGTCAGTCCAAGTCAGTTTTCAAAAGTCAGTCCAGAAGGCATGAAGGTGTTCTAGTCCGTTGTGTCAACATCAGTGCTTTTTGTAATGAATTAGCACCAATTTTCCTTTTAGAATGTGGTCTACACAACAATATTAGAAAATCTGTCAACATACTGCAATTCATAACATGAGACTTTTGAAAATCCATCATAAATATTGTTTTCTTTTACCATGTGCCCTGTGTAAATGATAAAAATGATTTTTATGTAACACAAATGAGCTAAGCTAGCTATATGTGGTTTGGCAGAAACCTTTAAGATGAACTAATTTTCTACATTTTATCAAGAAAATGTAAGTGGTGTTTACCCAATCAAAAACTGTTGTAGTGATGCTAGGATGCTGTAGGCAGTTGCCAAGGCATTGCTATGAGGTTGCTAGGGTGTTCCAGATGGCAGATTGAATTTTATATGGCCCAAAACTAGTGTTCCCATGGACCTGGGCTACTTTTATACTGTTGCCACAGGAAAAAGCAATGTTAATAGCTACTTGAATAACAACACATCTGGTTTAATAGCACAGACAGAACTGCTTGTAAATAGTCACTGTACATTTTCCCAGTACATTGTCAAAAGACCATGATTATTTGTAATGATCTGCTCAAAAATATATAATCTGATGTATTTTGCAGCATGTAAGTCAATATCAACGAGGCATGCAAGGAAGAAGAATGGAAAAATAGCTCTCAGCACTATACCGCTTGGAGCATTTCTTTGATTAAATAGTCACAGGTCCTGAAGGGATCCCACCAGTTTGGTTGAAAGCTACCGACTAACAATTTAACTTGAAGGGATTTGCTTCATCTGACGACACTCAAGGTTTCTCCACCATCTAGGCCTGTTTGTCATTCTGCCTGACTATTTGTCTAGCTGTCCATCTCAAACAATTAGGCTGTCTGAAGAAACCCTTGATTTTTCTTGAGGAAAGATGGAGGCAGGCAGCTGACAGGTGATTCTCTGTCAGGCTTTGATTCAGGGTCTTGTTCCGTTGGCAGCCTGTCTATTTCCATCCAACACGCGGACAGCACAATTAGGCTCAAACAATGTTTATTTAAAAAAAGAAGAGAGCGAGAGAGAGAGAGAGAGAGAGAGAGAGAATTCCTCTGCATTTATTTTTAGCTTATTCAAAATATTGCCTTGGCTAGCATCCTACATTCATAAATATATGCATCATCTCTTGATCTGCCTAGAATTATGGGAGGTTCAGTTTGCACATACACACCCAAGATCCATTTCTGTTAGCCTCTCTCCCTTTCTGCATTCAAGATAGTAAGCGTAATGCTTATATGCACTATATATGTATGCACTATATACTTTAACAATGTTGCATTTTAAAAATGAATTATTCCAAAGATTGGCACTAGAAGCACTATAAGGACCCTGTTGCCCCCTGAAGTACTGGAGCTAACGCCACAGAAAAAGCATTCGAACAGAGTATACGTACAGTACGTATGTGTGTAGATATTGTTTGCAGTAATCAAAGATGTAAAAAATGACAGAAGCCATTGTGCTAAAAATATGCAGTTGATATTGAGCTCATTCAGGAAATTCTGAAAGCCTGTTTTCAGCACAGAAAAAAAATATCACGCAATTGTCAATTATATTCGTAATTATACGTTTTTAATCTCATTTAATTTAAATTCAAACTTTTTAGATGAACAGAATTTTGAGATATAAGTCTCACAATTTTATTATTATTATTTATTTTTTTGGTGTTTTCTTTCTAGCAGTTGCAAGTTTTTACCTCACAATTCCTCAAAATCCTTTTTTTTATTGCAATTCAATTTTTTTTCTTCTCACAATTGTGCATTTTTATCTCACAGTTGTGGGATTATATCTGAAATTGTAGAATAGATAGTTGTGATTTTTTTTAAAACCTGAGGAAAAAACCAGCTTCCATAGGAAATGCATTGTGAGATACAGTAATTCATCTAGTGTGCTTTGGGTTGTTTTCTTTTACTTTCTCACACTTTGTCATTATCCGTTTCTTTTCATATGTGTTTAGTTAATGCACACAGATTCTTGCTTTGTGTGCCAGAGTGGGAAGAAACGCTTCATCTGTCTTGTGTCTCGTGGTCCCTTGTCAGTGTGCATTGCAATGCAAGCCACAGGCCTGTGCTGCTTACGGACTGCAATAGAAGGCCTGGGATGCGATGCGTAATGACACCGAAGGCTCTTTAAAGGGTTAATCCACCCCAAAATAAATGCCATGTTGTGACATGAACCAAAGATTTTGTAAGTTGTGTCATCCGCATACATTTGGATGTAAGTGTTGGGACAGACGGATGGAAAGTAATTGATTTACAATGTGTAAAGCAATGGACCCAGAACAGATCCTTGGGGAACACCTGTGAATATACTTAAGGGGACTAACTTATAATTGTGTATTCTGACAAACTGTGAGTGACCGGACAAATATGATTCAATCCATCTCAAAATCTAATAATTTAGACATAAGAATTCTGTGTTCTACTGTGTCAGAAACCTTCTTGAGGTCAGGTGAAGTAACAGTTTGTCATCTCAATTGAATAGTTTGCTCTGAAGCCAAATTGCATCGAGTGAAAAACAAATTAACTGGTATTCAGATAATTAACGATTTGCACAGCCATCATTTTCTCTGCCACATTTGAGACTATAGGTCAAATACTAATAGGTCTGTAATTACTAGCAGTATAAAAATCACTGTTGAATATATTCACAATAACGGATGACTTACAAATATATTTTTTTGTGTGTATTTGTATCTTGCATGAGTCTCTCACACATAAAAGACACAAAGCAGTGTGGCAGATCCATCTGTCTTTTTTATGCTTTTCATGGAAGTATGACATCATTTCACCTTTTCAGGCATCAGTCTAAGTTTTTATGGAGCTTGATATATGATATAATTAGACAAATTGGCATCTTTGGTGCAATAACTAGGTTAAAAACTCTGCTAAAATCATATTATCTTTCCACTGATTTTGCAGGCGAAAATCTCAGCATCTGCCCAAATGTTAACACCTGCTGCACCATTAAAATGGAGGAGAGACTGTCGGATCTGAGCCACAATGAGTTTGAAGGCCTGGTTAGGGAAGCAGGACACTCCATTCAAGCCTCACTCAATGCCATGTACAGGACCTTCAACAGTGAGTCCAAAACTCAAATGCATTCAGTCTTGTAGCTGGTTGTGGTTTTAGATATTTTGTTTCACAGCTGCTAACACGTGTGTGCAGTTTTTCCACTGTATCATTAGTAAGATGATTTTCGATTAACCCAAATGTTTAAGTTTTCATTTCTCCACCCGAAGTGTAAAGCTGAAGAAGAATAGAGTAGCAACTGCAGAAACTCTCAGAGGAAATGAGATTTAGAGGTTTTATAGTGTACTTGTACTGTCACAGACAGCTGTCTTATCCAGGGTTTTTTTTTTTAATGAAACATCTGTTTTAAGTTAACATTTTCCTTTACCCGTCTGCGGATTTAACAGCATCAGGGTTAATGAATTTGAAGGGTTAAAGAGTTGCAGCACTTTGAAGCCCAAACTCTCTCCTGGTTTGTGTCATTGTGAGCTTAGATAAAAGGAAACCTCTAAAGTTCATATGCTTTCACATAATGGGTCCTCACAGGGCAATTAAAGTGGGTTTTTAATGGCCTTTTACTGCAGTGCATGATAAACTGTAGTGACACACATTAATGATAAGAGATTTTGACGTAATTATTCAGTTTCCTGACCCTAATTAGATACTTTCTACAAGCCACAAAATTAGAATGCATACGTATATATGTGAAATCCAACTATTAAGTTAAAACTTCATATTTCACTTTTATAAAATCTGTGGAGAAAATATGAAAAATATAAAATAATATTAAAACTGCCATGTCAAACTAATTTTCCACAGAAATGAATACTTTTTGGTTTGTAATTCAATTTAAAGCCATGTAAAAATGCGGTTGTCAGGGAACTTCTATGTTGTTTTACTGAAATCTGCAACTACGCTGATAAGCGACTTCTTTTATTTCCCACACAGCATATTTTCTGGAACTCTTAAATGGCTCTGAAAGGTGGTTAGAGGAGACCTTTGTAGCCTCTTTGGGGGATTTGTATCAGCCTAATGCGGGAGTATTTCATGACCTTTACGCTGACCTCCATCGATATTACGATGGTACCTCCCTGAACCTCGAAGAGGTCTTGGACGATTTCTGGATGAAGCTACTGGAGCGTCTTCTGAAGGCATCTGACCCTGAGACCGCCTCCTTGCTCTCTGACGACTTCCTGGAGTGTGCCTCCAAGCAGACTGAAACCCTGCATCCATTTGGAGATGCTCCACTGGAGCTGAAGACCAAGCTCGTGCAGGCATTCATCTCTGTTCGGGCATTTGTCCAGGGCCTTACTGTGGCCGGAGAGGTTGTACAGAAGGCATCTCAGGTATAGTGGATTCTTTTTTTCTTTTTTAGGATGGGTGTGACGTAGAGGTTAAGGCTCAGGGCTGCTAACATGAAACATGCCATGTGCCAAGACCGAACTACCCTTGAGCAAAGCAATTAATCCCAGGTTGCTCAAGGGTGACAGATAGCATTCGTGCATGAAAGTTAAAAACAAGCGTTCTACTAAATAAGTTATAAATAAAAGCCCTAGAGTGTACACTTAAGGCTGGTTCACACGGCAGGATAATTAGGCCGATTTTAGCCCCGATTCACCCCTTCCGACAATCTTAGGATGCTCCGATTATTTTACGATATCAAATATTCCTGCCGTGTGTGGTGTGTTAAGACTGCTCCGATCTCAAATCGGGAATATCCAACATGTTGGATTTATTTGGCCCGATTTCTTCTCGTGTGTGGTGTCCCCCGAGGACAAACAATCACGCAGCCTGTGGACTGTGGCGTGTAGCCAATCAGAAAGCGAGGTGACGAGGAGGTGAGGAAGTACCGGGAAACAAAATCAAAACAGCCGGTGTATATAATATAACAAATATAACAAATACAAATAAAGTCGATGGGCATTACTACATCCACAACTGCAGTCCACAAGAGTACATGGAAACAAATATATGAACGTTTATTTCAACGGATATTAATCTGTGTAGTACGTATTAACATTTGATAAAACAACAACTAACTCCATATCATGATGTAGCAAGTATAGTCCATGCTCGCATTGTCTCCACCTCTTTGACCATCGCCTTTTCTTGTTTTTCTTATGTTTTATTTCCGTTAAAAACAAAGCACAAACTATGGCCATTGCATCCTCTTCGTCCGCCATGATTGTTTACTCTGAAGTCACGTTTGATCTCAAGGGATTTTGCGAGATTTCCCATCTGACCTGGGAATGCTCGGGAGTCAAATCGGTTCGTGTGTGATGTGTTGATATTAGCGTGTGGCTGCACACCACACACTGAACGACCAAAACTGTTAGACCCGTGATTTTTTATCGCCGTGTGTGGGGTCTCTCAGGTTTGGGAAATCGGCCGACAATTTTAAAATCGTCCCGTGTGAACCAGGCCCTAGTAAGACCACTTTTGGCAATATTTCCAGTCCCTACCAACATTGGCATCTTCCTGGCGAAATAGGATTGGGACGATTTAGGGCAAGATTTCAAAGGTGCTCAACTGAACCAAGATCTAATTTTCTTGATTTTAATACTCACCATATGTCTTTTACATCTTTGTCTTGTTAAAATATGACTCGTATGCCAATAATCATAGAATATTTTGCTTCAGAAACTCGACTGACATTGATATTTCCAAATGAGTATTCCAGTGTGAGCTCCTGGGTTTATTTTTTCACCAAATATAGCATTTCACATCAAAGTTTTAGTTTAATTAAGGTTACATTAGACCAGGGATTCTCCTCCAAGTCTTTGATATACCTTCAGGGGCGAACAACAGCAAAATGATAAAAAATTCCTTCTTCCACCTTCTTATGAGGCAGATTTATGAAGTGTTCTTGCTCTTGCGCTTTTGTTGCCTCACACGTTTCGTTCATTTATGTTATGTAAGACAGTTACTGTTTAGCATTGCCAACCTCTTCTTGTTCAGACACCCAGTTCTGGCAGAAGTTCAATTCTTTGCAGATGCGAAGTTGTTCCATATTTTCTCACCTTTTATAATGACAAGTCTCACAGTGCTTCAAGGTGTGTTTAACATGAATTATATCCTTGCCCTAACTGGTATTTTTCAAAAATCTTGCATAAGATCTGCTTATAATGATCATTGGGTTCTGCGGTAGGGGTTTTCCTTGGAAATGAAGTTTGTATTCTCCTAGACACAGGTGTATTTGACATTAGAGTCATGCGGCGATGGGAAAAATTCTTCCATGGTGTAACACTGTGCAATTGTGTGACAGTCCAAGGACCCCAAAGACTATATGTGGCTTAAACTCACATATGCTGTTCTTTGATTTTATGTGCCTAAATTTACAAAACCATACATACCCTTGAATGCCATACTCTCTGTAGGTGGTCTGGTTGCACTAAAAGGGAGCAGTAACTTTGAGTGCCCTAGTTACCTAGAAAGTCAATCAACGGATACTCCCAAATTCACAGTAAAAATGCCTACAATGCAGCAATACCGAAGGAGTTTGCCCCGTAATATACACATGGAAAATAGTCCAAGTCCTGAGTGGCTATGCTACATTTCCTTAGAACTCCCTGCTGCTTTGACAAATGAAAGTAGGGCGCAATGATACCTCTCCATTCTTTAAGGGATTTCTTACAGAAATGGATTCAATCTCCTGGTGCCAAACTCTCTGGAGATACCTGCTAAGCAGACCTAAATTCTTGCTGATGTTGGGAATATATCAGTTCGGAATATTGTGTGTTTAAGTGGTCTTATGTTAACATATATAAAAGCGGAATCCACTGCATGGCATATTCTGAAGGATTATAATGAAAAATGAACGCAATTAGTAGCTGTTGGGAAGTTTGAATTAGTTGCATGAGCAGCAGGTTCACACACGGTCGTAGTAAAATAATTAAATTAAAGTTGCCTTCGGCTAATATAGAGCATGATTACTTTACCTTCCAAACTTGGCTTTTCCAAAAGGCAGATTTACATTACATTTATTCAGTTAGCAGACACTTTTATCCAAAGCGACTTACAAATGAGATAACAAAGAAAATCAAGCAAGCTCACTTATCTTTACCAACATTAATGGAACGAAATTGTCCAGCTTATGCTAAAAGGTCTTGCAGAGCTTTTATTACAGGAACAGTTCTCCTAAAGTGATGCTGTTAATTGTTTTGCTCACAATAGTATTCGCTATTGGATAATTGCCTAATGGTCACTATTCCCACAGGTTCCTTTGAGCGAGGAGTGTAGTCATGCCATTATTAAACTGATGTACTGCCCTCATTGCCAAGGTCTGGGATCAGTCAAACCTTGCGTCAACTACTGCAAGAACGTCATGAAGGGTTGCTTTGCTAATCAGGCTGACCTGGACACTGAGTGGCAGAGCCTTATAGGTAAAGCAGAGATAATACCACACAAACTCTTACTCTTTTGTTGGTTGATTGATTTCTGTTTTTGTTGCATCACACTGAGGAGAGCTTTCACTTTGCTAAATACAGAATTTCAGTTTCACCCTTGGCATGAAACCTTCTTGACACTGAACGTTTATTCGCACACTTGGTTCAATGGTTCATGTAGGTTGTCTACAAACCAGAAGGTTGGTGGTTCAATCCCCGGCTCCACCTGACCAAGTGTTGAGGTGTCCTTGAGCAAGACACCTAACCCCAGCTGTTCCTGACGAGCTGCATGGCACCTTGCATGGCTGACAACACCGCTGTCGGTGTATGAATGAGTGATGAATGTGAGGCAACTTGTAAAGCACTTTGGATGGCCATGGGTCTGTTGAAAGTGCTATATAAATGCAGTCCATTTACCATTAACACTCTTTTTTCCCCAATTAGAAACCATGATACAGGTGGCCTCCAGCTTTGGTGCTGAGCCCAGTATGGACACGGTGATCTATTCAATTCCTGTGCGAATCTCAGAGGCTGTTCTCACCCTGCAGGAGAACATGGAGATCTATACCAGCAAGGTTAAGACACTGAAATAAGCATCTATTTTAAACTTGTGGGATTAGGTTGTATTCATTCAGTTTAAACAGTTTAAAGATTTATTGACCACGTAAGGACCGTTTATACAACTATAAACGAAAGTTGGTGTTGCGTTTCAGGTTTTCAAGGCCTGTGGGGACAGTGGTGAGGAAGGAACACCGAGTTCAATATCTGAGGAGCCGAAAAAGAAAGGAAGTACAGTTACTGCCCTGGATTACAAACCCAGCCCAAAATCTGCAGCAAGACTGGAGGTGCAGGTGTGGGCATATTTGGCAGTATCCACTTTTGACCAACTTTTATGAGTTTTATACAATGTTATTGAAGTGTGTGTGCAATTCCCAGGTCACAGACGTGTCCAATAAACTTGAGGAAATGCAGAATTACTGGATTCAACTCCCTTCGGCTCTGTGCAGAGGTAGAACAGTATCTTCAACCAGCAGTGACAATTGCTGGAACGGCAACACAAAAGACAGGTATTACATTATAATAGAAAATATATGATGAGAGGTGTCCATTCAACTGGTCAGAATGTGTTACATGGGGACAATTTTTATATAATCAATCAATTTATGTGCTTTTAAAGGCAAAAAGTTGTGCAGGATTTTGATGGATGACTTTTGAGATGTACACACATTATGAATTTATAGATTGTTACTCATGGTCAATGATGGCAAACTTCTTAAAACTGCACAGGTCTCACTTTTTGCAGCCAAATTTGTTAAATTGATTGTTTAGTATCACTGCCACAGAACTGAACACCCATGGCCCAAAGTCATCAGAAGTGATTAATCACTGAATGAGGTTTACAATGAAAACAAAATGGTACACACTTCCATTTAAGGAGGGACTTAAGCCAAATCTAAAGACTAGAATATCAGAGACATGACGACATACAGCTAAAATACCCTAGTAACCACATAGCAAATCACTCAGAATACCATAGCAATATACTAACTGTTAAAACCATCGCATTAAAACCACCTTGACCTTGACCTAGACCCTAGCAACCACACAGCAATGCATTAAAACCAATCAAACTCTTTTGCAACATGATAAAAACCGATTTGAGCACCTTAGAAATGTGCTAAAACCATTTAGTATTGTAGCAGCAAGTTTTGCATAGCATGACACACTACTATCCATTTTATATTATTGATGTACAAGCTTGGTTTTTTTTTCAGTGCAAGGTCGTTAATGGTGAAAAATGTAATACAAGAGCTATTTACAAAATGTGCGTGATTGACATGGTTCTGGAAAATGGATTTTTCTGCAGATACCTCCAAGAGGTCGTAGGAGATGGACTGGCCTATCAGTTTGACAACCCAGAGGTAGAGATCGACATCACCATGCCAGACAGGACTATACGTCAACAGATCATGCTGCTGAAGATCATGTCAAATCGCCTGAAAAACGCACTCAATGGCAACGATGTAGATTTCCAAGACACAAGTAAGCAGCTAAAATGCTAAAGAGCTAACTAAAAATAAAAGACGTGATAATTATAGCAAACATTACTTCTGTGACCTGTTTTGCACCAAAGTATTCATCATGTTTTTTCCGTGATGTGTTTCTAGGTGATGGTTTCAGTGGTTCAGGAAGCGGCTTGTGTGCGGACTACCTGTGTGATACACCTCCAGTCATTGGGACGAAAATTGTCAGACTCCTTGAAAACAAAAGAGTCATTGGATCCGGGAACCAGATTCAGCCTTCCATCATCTTACTGGTTCTGTTACTCGCGACTCTACTGCTGAGACGATAATGGAGACACTAAATTGAACTTTGGGATCTGAGTCAGGAAAGCGATATATGACAAGGAATGTTTCAAAAGAATAGATAAACATTTTAAAAGGTACGCATAAAAATTGCCAAAAGAAAAAAAAGGAACCTTTTGAGGGAATGGACATTTTAATTCCTCATAAATATGACAAGAATAGGTGAAAAAGGAAGTTTGTTTCTGTGTATTTTTATGTTTTGTAATATACATCAGATTTAAGAGCTGACTTGTTACATCAATTGATATCTTGCTCTCTTTTTTTTACCTTTGAATGTAAAAAAATGAATTGAAATACAGAATTGCTAAATATCTGATGAATTACCGTAATTCCTCAAATAAAAACCGGTAGTCAAATAAACGCCAGGCCTCTGATAGTGGCCGGGGGCGTGGTCAACACGGACAAATAAAGGCTGGGGGAAATTTTGTGCTGCAGAGCCAGATAATGAACGTACATGCCCACTGCCGGAGCGTTTCACGTTCTCGAGTCAAGAACCGGTTGCATCGGTTTTCGGATCACCAGTACACTGAATCGAGAACCGTTTCTGTCGGACGCGTCTGATTCGAGAACCGAGGAGCTGATGATACTGCGCATGCGTGATTCAGCGTGAAGCAGACCGACAGAGAGCGCGTCTGAACCAAACTGGTTCTTTTGGTGATTGATTCTGAACTGATTCTGTGCTAATGTTATGATCTCTGTCCACTGGAACGCTATCGCTTTTAATTTAAAATAAAAGCCTGTTTCAAATAAAAGCCTGTTACCTTCTGCAGTTCAAGTAAATAAAGGCCCAGCTTTTATTTGAGGAATTACGGTACAGTATGTAATTGGAATTATATATGGTGGTTTTTATTTTATTTTTTTTTTACTGTGATTCACTTGGTTGAGCAATTATTTTGTATGATAGCAAGCTGCAATAATAGATCAGGATCTGTCCGGAAATGTTTTCACACCAACATCAAAAGAAAAAAGAAATGATTTTGCATAAAAGAAAATATAGCCGGTTTTTATTGCATTTCTTAGTAATTATTTTCATAATTATTATTTAACATTTTCTTAATATTTTCCAAATGTCCCACATCAAAACATTTTTAAAATGAGCAAAATTATTTACATTTTTATTAGATTTAAATATCTGCCGATAGGAGAACCATCATGAGAAGAAGAATTTTCAATCGTTTCATAATTTTTCTAATTTAGCAGAAAAAAAAAATTCACACAAGAACACATAATGGTTCTAAAAACGTTAGAATGTTAAGCTAATTCATTAATATAATATTAACCCCCCCCCCCCCCCCCAAAAAAAAGAACTGATTCCCACTGATTTTGGTGAGAAATATGACCCAGACATGTAACTATCTTTAAATAAATCTAAATGTAAAACAATTAGTGTCTGAAGGACATGAATTAAAAAAATATTTGCTTCTTTCAACCCAATGCAAACCTGCATTTGAAAACTCATGGCTCCGTACAAATTCATATTTGTAATGCCACTTCTGGAGTATTTTCAGCACTGATGGCAAGATAAATAGAAGCACGTGTCAGCCTTGAATATGATTTGCCTTGAATGGAATTTCATTATAGCCAAAGCCAATGGGATGCGGTCATTTACAGAATTTACTTTTAAAATAAAAAGTTACTTTTAATAAAAGCTCGTAAGGCACAGTGACAATTTCACGATTCCAGAGCAATATGATTAATTAGACTTGTGACAGTGACGCTTTAAAACAATTCCAAGGAGCTGAATCAGATATACGAACACAATGTTACGATTTTTTGGAATGTTTGATCAGACAAAAAAAAAAACATTCCTAGAAGAATGTCTTACACTATATCAGCATACAGACACTGAATGTTGCATTTAAAGGTGTTAAATGATCTACACGTTTCTGATTTTTTTTTAAAGCACAACTAGAGCTGAATGCACAAGGACCTGGTTTTGTCAGATACAACATGTAAAAAGTTGTGGTACATAAACGCGGTTGAGAATGTACGTGACAGTGTTCGATCTCTGTCACAGGGAGGTTTGTTTTTGTACTTGGTTGTCCGATATAAATGAAAAGCACACTCTTAGTCGATTGCATGACTCAATGAATGGACCTTGAGAAGGACTCAAACACAAGCGTAATGTGTTTCATATGACAGTGACAGATTGAGCACACAAGGCCATTCAGAGATGTGGATTATGGAACATCTGATTTTGTCATATTTCAGCACTAGCATTTTATTTGAGGTATGGCTTTATAAATTTGGTCTATTTTATATAATAAACATGCACATTTGTTCAAATAAATTGTGTGTTTTTTAATCATTTCTTTTCATTTCTACCAGACCGTGAACTTGCACAAGTCAAAGTCTCATTCTTTTCATTTTGAAATGTGACGCTGTAACATTTTACACAGCTAAGTTTCACTGGCCTTTGAAACATGTTCTAAATAAAGCTGTAATTCTCGTTCGGGTCATATTCCTGTATTTCTGGGGTCAAGCTCAGGTGGAAGGTCTTGCCTTTAGTGTCTTTGGTGGACAGAGGTGAACATGGTCCGATAGATGCACATTTATCTCTGAAGCTTTTTCCACTGACTGCTGTGAAAACAACAAAAACATTATGCATTACATTAGTTAATTATAATAATAAACCAATATTCTGGCCAATTAATCATCTGATATTTTGAGATTATAATTCCCATTGTATCAGATCCTGAATAAACAGAAAATATTGGTTATGTATTTTCTATCAAGAGTAAAATGAAATCCCATAAGACCATTAAAAACAAATCCTCTGCTCACACACAACAAATCTGCTTCATATAGTGCATGCAAACCTTTTCTCATCATTTATTTGTAAATTATTTCATGGCAGAATTCATGTTATTCCTGTGATGCAAAGTTAAATTTTCAGCAGCTATTACTCGTGTCCTTCAGAAATCATAAAGAAAAAATTCCAAACTTTTGATGTATAATATCAAGTTTGACCCACAAGGTAATAAAAATAAAACATTAATTAATATATAAAATATGTATTCCTGAAAAACAATTATTATCTTATGCAACTGACCTTGTTTAAAGGACTGATTTTTATGGATTTAATTATTTATTTATTTTTTCATAATTGTTTAAATTATTTATTTCATTTATACAGATTGTACTTTTTTAAATACATAAATAAAATGCCAATATTTCACTTTAATGAGAATATTGAGAGAAATGTTTTCATTTGAATAACGCATAATTATATATTGAATTTTGTAAATAAACATTTGTGTATATACACATACATACATTAGAATAAGAATATCATCAAAAAGTTTACTTATTTCACTAATTCCACTCAAAAAGTGAAACTTGTAAATAATATTCATTCATTACACACAGACTGATATGTTTCAAATGTTTATTTCTTTTAATTTTGATGTTTATAACTGACAACTAAGGAAAATCCCAAATTCAGTATCTCAGAAAATTTGAATATTGTGAAAAGGTTCAATATTGAAGACACCTGGTGTCACACTCTAATCAGCCAATTAACCCAAAACACCTGCAAAGCCTTTAAATGGTCTCTCAGTCTAGTTCTGTAGGCTACACAATCATGGGGAAGACTGCTGACTTGACAGTTGTCCAAAAGACGACCATTGACACCTTGCACAAGGAGGGCAAGACACGAAAGGTCATTGCAAAAGAGGCTGGCTGTTCACAGAGCTCTGTCTCCAAGTACATTAATTGAGAGGGGAAGAGTAGGAAAAGATGTGATAGAAAAAAAAGTTTACAAGCAACAGGGATAACCGCACCCTGAAGAGGATTGTGAAACAAAATGTGGGGGAGATTCACAAAAAGTGGACTGCAGCTGGAGTCAGTGCTTCAAAAACCACTACGCACATATGCAAGACATGGACTTCAGCTGTCGCATTCATTGTGTCGAGACACTCTTGAACAACAGACAGTATCAGAAGCGTCTTGCTTCAAAAAGGACTGGACTGCTGCTGAGTGGTCCAAATTTATGTTCTCTGATGAAAGTAAATTTAGGATTTCCTTTGGAAATCAGGGTCCCAGAGGGAGGAAGAGAGGAGAGGCACACAATCCATGTTGCTTGAGGTCCAGTGTAAAGTTTCCACAGTCATTGATGGTTTGGGGTGCCATGTCATCTGCTGGTGTTGGTCCACTGTGTTTTCTGAAGTCCAAGGTCAACACAGCCGTATACCAGGAAGTTTAAGAGCACTTCATGCTTCCTGCTGCTGACCAACTTTATGGAGATGCAGATTTCATCCTCTAACAGGACTTGGCACCTGCACACAGTGCCAAAACTACCAGTACCTGGGTTAATGACCATGGTATCCCTGTTCTTAATTGGCCAGCAAACTCACCTGACCTTAACCCCATAGAAAATCTATGGGGTATTGTGAAGAGGAAGATGCGATATGCCAGACCCAAGAATGCAGAAGAGCTGAAGGCCACTATGAGAGTAACCTTGGCCCTCATAACACCTGAGCAGTGCCACAGACTGATCGAGTCCATGCCACGCTGCACTGCTGCAGTAATTCAGGCAAAAAGAGCCCCAACTAAGTACTGAGTGCTGTTCATGCTCATACTTTTCAGTTGGACAAGATTTCTAAAAATCCTTTCTTTGTATTGGTCTTAAGTAATATTCTAATTGTCTGAGATACTGAATTTGGGATTTTTCTTAATTGTCAGTTATAATTATCAAAATTAAAAACAATTTTTTTTTTTTACTATCATATGTAATTTAAATACATTTGTTCTTGTTTTATGCTGGAAAACAAGACCAAGTCGATTGAGACCTGCTACCAACCTGGCACACGGACACACTCGTCTCTGTGGCGCTCATCCCACGCTTTGGTTTTGCAGGTCTTGCTACAGTAAAAGACCTCACGACAGCGGCTACAGGCCGACAGCTGCACACCCACTGATCGGCCGCACTCATAGCAGTATTTGAAGCGTTGCTTTCTGAAAGACACACAGTTAACACAAACACCACAGACACTGGTTTGCAGCAGTGTGTAATAGTGAAGTACCTCTGCACTCTCTGACTGATGCGTTTATTGAAGAGGGTACTGTTGTTCTCCTCAGGAGAGCTCAGCAGACTCGGTGTCATTCCTGATCCGGAACATAGAAGCTTCTCTGTGGGACTGACACCTCAAACAACACAAACACACAAATTAGCAACCTGGGATTTGTAAACTGAGTGAAACTTAAAATGAGTTTTGCTTCTTTGAATATAGATGATGCTGTAAAAGGCTTTTGAAGTCCAGCATGTCTACAAATAATGTTCTATTAAATCTTTTACAACAGACGAACAGAACAACAGACAAACACAAAAGTGAGCATCCTGTGATTTCAATCGATAGGACACTAACTCCTTTGAACGGATGCACAAACCCTGAAAGCAGTGAGACAAAATCCATAAAGTGCTGTGCATTTATAGAAACGATCAGTCAGTCTCACTGAGTACATCTTGGCTCCGTTCCTTCTCCATTCTTATCACCGCCTGTCTCAGCAGATCTCCCATGAGGCTTAGCAACTGCCGGCGGGTGTTATAGACTTGTCTCTCATGCTTGTTGAGGGCATGGTACGGGGTGTGGGCCATGCGCTGGTTCTGGTGGGAAAGCGGAACCGGTCTGGTGAGGGGATCATAATTGCTCGAGGTGATAAATGAGATTTGAAATGATCTGGAACATGGGATGAAGTGGCGATGAAAAGCTGCACCTGTTGGAATGCGCAGTGTGCGTAATCCACGACTGTTCCCACAGCGCACCTGCGGCCCTCGCCCACCACCACAGGCATGAGGATGTCAGCGCCCGCTTTGATCAACTTCTCCAGCTTAACCAAGTGAAACAGAAACAAACAGAGCACAGGGATTAGAAATAACTACATTTATTTATCTTTATTTATTCGATTGACTAGCTTTTGAGGTGCTAAACTGTTCCTGAACGCGAGTCGACTGATCAACTTGAGCTTGTGTAAAAGAAAGACATGAATGGATTCTGAGAAACATTAAATGCAAAACATGTCTATCAATGTCAGAAAGAACTGCTTTATTTTTTTTTTTCAGAATAATTCAGTATTACAAATTTCAAGTAATTGCAATTTTAGTCTCTTATTTTAAATTTCATTAACATTTTTGTCACTTTTGGTACTATTTTTTTGCTCCAAGCTGCTTAGATTTCTCACACCATTTCCAGTTTCCAAGTTACATATCTGCTAATTGACACTTAAAATACAGGGAAAAAAAATAATCAGATGATGCTTTAATAACTGTAAACAGTCATGCATATCTCCAAATAACATTATATTAAATCTACTTATTTTATTAAATTAATTTAAAAATACATAATTTTGTTACAATAAAATATTGTAAAATCAGTAAATATATTTATATAATTAATAATAATATTAATATATTTCTAATTTCTATATTCTTATTATTATATTAATGAACATAAATTATTCCATATATTCAACAAAAATATATTTTATTATTATTAAACATATGAAATAATATTTTGTTATAAATGTTTCTGTTAAATCAACAAACAAGAGTGAATTTTTCCTAAACCTAACTACATTAAAGTTAATATTTTGACTTTTATTTGTAATGAATAGTGCAACTACAGAGCCACTATGCAAAAACATAAGTGACCCTGGACCAAAAACCAGTCATAAAGGTCAATTTTTTTCAACTTTCTTTTTTCTATTGATGTACGGTTTGTTATGATCAGAGTCAGACTATATTTAGCCGAGATATGGAATCTGAGGGTGCAAAAAAAAAAAAACTCGAAATATTGAGAAAATAGTCTTTAAAGTTGTCCAAATGAAGTTCTAAGCAATGAATATTACTAATCAAAAATTAATTTTTTATATATTTAAGGTAGGAAATTTACAAAATATCTTCATGGGACATGATCTTTACTTAACATCCTAATGATTTTTGGAATAAAAGAAAAATCAATAATTCTGACCCATACAAAGTATTTTTGTCTATTGCTACAATTGGACTTAAGACCAGGGTCACATATTTCATGTATACACGGTCACGTATTTTCTCTTAAGACTACATAGGATAATCAGTTGAGGAAAATCACCAGCTTGACTTGGTTGCGTGGATGTGGCCCACGGTCGTAGCTGATGTTGGCAAGGGCACAGAGAGCGCTGCCCACATGACGAGTGAGAGGAAGATTAGGATCAGCCCCTCCAGCGAGCAGTTCATCCACAGCCTGGGAAAACAGCGGTGATAATATACACGGCACGTCAATGCAATGTAATAATGTTCCACATTCATTCTGTGTCTTCGAAACAGACAGTATTTAATTATCCTATAAAAGACGATTCCTTGCAAATAGCTGCACTGCAAATGATTCAGTCGGAATAATTGATGTCAGAAATGATTACATACAAGGTCGTTGCCTCTCGAAATGGCCAGAGACAGGGGTGAATGGCCACTCCACACATTATTGGGGTTTGCGTTGTGAGAAAGGAGAAGTGCCACCACATCTCTAGCATTCTGAAAGAAAAATAATGCTTCTTTTATTTATTTATTTATTTATGTGTACAGATAAATGTACAGATATAGTTTTGTACCAAGGAGCATCATATTGTATTCTTACTGTATATTCACTGTCTCTTTGGCAGGCCACATGTAGTGGTGTCCTCCCGCCTTCCTGAGGAAGTTCATTAGGGGCTCCACTGAATTTAGCCACGGGTCCAGGGGCCATGAGATGCTGATTTTTAAAGGTCTGGGACTCAAATGTGTCCTGAGGGTTTATGTTTCTTTCATTAGAGATGTTAAAAAAAAAAATGTTGTGCTGCAACATATTTATACAAAACATTTACTCAGACCTTATCGAGCTCATAGACTTCATGGGCATCCTGAGCTTTGACATCGGGATCTGCCAGGGCGTGCAGGAGAAGCTCTGTGATCTCAGGACCTTCTGCTCCACATAAACCCGCTGCTATGTGAAGGGGGTACAGACCCTTTTGCTGTCATGAACACAGAGAGAAGAAAGAAATAAGACCAAATAGATGCCTTGCTGTTGATATTCTAGTCAAATGAAGTGATAATGAATACATGACATTAAATCGGAGGTACCTCTGGAAGTAGAGAGATGTCTGTACGAGCCCCACACTCCAAAAGACGACGGACACCCTTGACATGGGCAGCTTTGATAGCCAGGAAGATGACAGGCATGGGGACGGTAGAGGCATTTGGGTCTGCTCCTCTCTCCAACAGAAGCTTAAGAGTAGTCCATCGATTCCGGTGTCTTTCAGACCATACAATTGCCAAGTACAACACAACAACTTTCAAATTTTCATTAAAATCACGTGGGTTTGTAGGACCAAATAACATGCACGACACGTCATAATTCATGCCATTTACATTAAAAATCTCATTCTAGGTTTTAATTTTATTTATACCGTATTTTCGGTTAAAAGTCACACTTTTTTTTCATAGTTTGGCTTGTCCTGCGACTTATAGTCAGGTGCGACTTATTTATCAAAATTAATTTGACATGAACTAAGAGAATTGAACCAAGAGAAAACATTACCTTATACAGCTGCAAGAGGGCGCTCTAATGCTTCTCAGTCCTCCTGTAGTCTACACTGAAAACATAGAGCGCCCTCTCGTGGCTGGAGACGGTAATGTTTTCTCTTGGTTCTTGGTTCTAAATAAATGCGACTTATAGTCCAGTGCGACATACAGTATATATGTTTTTTTCCTCATCATGACTATTTTTGGACTGATGCAACTTATACTCAGGCGCGACTTATAGTCCGAAAAATACGATATTTTGAGGAAAATATGCTTAGCTGTCATGAAAAAAGTTTCATTTCATTTTATTTATTTTTTTATTACCCATATAATTTTGTGAGATTCAGATACAGTAAATACATCTGTAAAAATCTACTGACTCTGTTTTCAGAAGAGCAATTTTCCGGACTGTCTCCTGGGTGTCTGTTGGAGTCACTGTTGCGGTCTGGCACAGGATCTCAGCACTCTTCTGCAGGATCTCCTCTGTGACGTCAATTTGAAAACTAGCCATAGAACATGCAGAATCAAAGGTAGGATCATCTGACCTGATGCTCCTCTCCAAGTTTTCATCAGTCTCCGGATTTATCATCTCTTGCTCTGACTCAGCTTCTGTCTTTGCGTCCTTCTCTCGCCATGATACTAAACCCAATGGGATTTTATCATCAAAGACTTGAATAGATTTTGACATGAACATAGCATGCGGTTCTTCATGTTCAAGCTGAAGGAATATCTCCTTGTTTGGGTCTGTATTTTCATTGATCTGATAATGAAGTTGAGGTTCCTCAGAGTCGCTGAAACCTTCGAGTTGATCAGGCTGAGGAACTATCCCATCTTCATTTATTTCCTCATTTACTTGAGCTTCAAGTTTCTCCAGGTCATTGGGGTTCTCTGGTTCAAGACCGTGGTCGAATTGGTTGCTTTCTCTTGGCGTCTCAAATGTCTCTTGGTCATCTTTGGGTGTTCCTGTCACTGGATCTGAAGAAGATTCATGGGAGACGTCTTCCAAAGGTTTGATCTTTAGCGTAACGGACAGAAGAAGAAAAAATAGGAGCAAGAAATGAAGGAGAAAAATTATCCGACTTACAATGCTTTGAACAAGCAAACCAAAATACTCATTATGAATCCTTAACATCCCCTCTGTATTATTACCTGTGGCTCAGGGCCGATATTCTGTGTCACTCTCTCAGCCAGCGTCTCATGTAAAGACTGAAGAGGGTAGTAGAGGACATGACAGACAGCCAGAGCAGACATGCCTTCCTCGTTTAACTTATTTACATCGGCCCCGCTGTCCAGCAGCATGTGGATGACATCGTCATGACAGTTGACCTACACAGACACACAACAAACCTCACTGATCATCAGCAAGCATGCATTTACTGTGGGTCATTATTAAAGATCTGAAACCTGTTGTTTATCTATTGATCCACTGTTCCTGTGAAAAAATTTAAATCAATGCTGCCACCTTCTGGCAAATATTAGTCACTGTTTACATGACGAGAAGCATTTTACAATTAGCATTTTCTACTGAGATCTTGTTTAAACCGAAGCTTACCGTGGCTGCTATGAGAGCCGTATGTCCCCGTGCGTCACTCACGTCAGGATGGACTTTTCCATCTCGGAGAATTCGGTAAACATTCCTGCATTCACCACATGAAGCTTTCTTGATCAGCTTCTCGGAGTTCAGCTCCAAGGGCCCTTTGGGTCCAAACGGAGTCCTGGTCATATTCAGCACTGCTGCGACATCCCAGTCTAATGTGCCTGTCTCAAATCTGTGAGAGAAAAAAATGATATGGATAAAATAAAGGTATATGTAAAAAAAAACAAAAAAACAATTATAATATTAATAATAATAATTATAATAATTATTATATATATATAATGAATTAAATTATTAAATAAAATACAATTGTCTGGGAAATAAAATAAAATAAAATGATTCTACATTATTTTTCTATAATATTTTAAACATATTTTTAAACATTTTAAAATCTTAAAAGTACTAAATACTGAATAAAATAAAATAAAATAAATCATTCATCTGACCTGTGTCTCTGAATTTGTGCATTCATGCGCTGCTGTAGCGGTACGGCTGTCAGTGGTGACTGCTGCTCTGTGCTGATGTCACTCGTCCCAAAAAAGTGAAGGTCCAGTTCCTGGCGTAGACTCCTGGGGACGGGCAGGTGGTCTGAATCTGTGGAATATCTCTCAATGTCTGGAGGCAGGATGAAACGGTCCTCGACGTCTGACAGACCCTGATCGGTGTCTCTGCTTGACTCCACATCGAGAGGACGTTGAGGTTGTTTCAGGTGTGTCTTTGGCAGTCTGCTCATGTGTTCTGGGAAATCCTCGAGACTGAAGCCGCCCTCCAGTGTGGTGCAGAGTTGCAGTAACCTCTCTCTGTGCCAAAGACCCACATCCTGCCGCCCATCAGGGTAAGTCATGACCCCAGGGCCAAAGCGTTCATCAGCGTGATACAGACCCTGTAGAGGAGCAGAAGAGATTATCTTTCACTATCTATTATTTGATAAAAGCAGCCTTATTGTTAATGAGCTATGAATTATTCACCTCAAAAGTTGATCCATCTGGGAAAACCTGTATTCCGTATCCCTCTTTTCGGTTCAAATAAAACTTTCCTGTGTATTTGGATCCATCAGGCCAGGAATACAGGCCTTTCCCATGGCGATAATCCTTAAAAAATGAACCTTTGTAGAACTGAATAAAACATGACAATAATTTAGTGTCAAAGTGGAAAGTACTAAATGATTTTTACAGTGAAGAGTAGAGCAATAAAAATATGTTCTTTTATATTTATATATAGATAAACAGATAAACAGATAGATAGATAGATAGATAGATAGATAGATAGATAGATAGATAGATAGATAGATAGATAGGGCAGAAATGATAACATACATATATATATATACATATATATATATTCAACTACAACTAAATATTATCTGAGCTGGTTTATTTTATATTTATTCAAATTTGTTGATTTTGGGATATAAAAAAAGGGCTTGAACATTATTACTCAATGTTTATTTGTAGAATATATAAATGAAAAATTTTAAATACAAAATAAGACAAAAAATTATCAAATAAATAATAATTTTAAACATGCCAAGCCTGACACAAAAATAAAATACAATAAAATAATAATAATAATAATTGATATTTTTATTCTAATAACTGAATATTTAAATTCAGCAGCCTGTGAAAATGATGACACTGTTGATTGTAATTATTAACATTAGATGCAGTCAAGATCTGGAAGGTGGAATAGTCATACTAGATATTTTCAAAATAAGCTACTTAACTTTACGTTGTATAATTGTTTATCAAACATGTTAGTGCAACAATTAATGTGTAATAATAAGTTCATAACTTAAAACTTTATCTTAGAATCAACAGAGCATAATAAGTTATCATGTTACATGTAGTGAAACATACCTCTCCACTCGGCCATGCGAAGACACCAGTGCCATGCTTCAGGTTATTCACGAATTCTCCTTCATATTTACATCCATCCGGCCATTCCTGGATGTCATGTCCATTTCTTTTACAAAAACTCTCTCTTCCCCACATTACGGTTTTATCTTTCTTATTCAGTTCATATCATAAACTCTTATTCACACAGAGCGTGAGCGCTAGGAAACATACACTTTATTGTTTAACTTCGGATGGTTACCATGACGAGGTGACTCTCGCCAAAAATTGCTCGTCGAGAGTCAAATGCTTACACGTCAGGCGAAAATAAAGTCCTCGTTAAATTGACTGCAAGCCGCTTCCTCTGTAAGATAAGGTTCTCCAGATGGTCTATTCATGGCATAATATACATGACAAAGGCCGACGACCCTCTTCAAATCAACACGTGTCTGTCGTTGGTTTGTTTTTGTCTCGAGTAACCTTCTGCAGTAGATCAACGCCGCGTAACTAAGCAACCGGGACGCGCGTGTACGCGCAAGCTATTTCTCGCGCTCTCTCTCTCTCACACGCAGGCACGCGCACATCCATAGCTGCGCCAGTAATGGCTTTTAAATGACGTACTACATAATTAATTTGCTTTCTTGTTCCGTTTGGCGTCTGTCAGGTGTGTAAGAACATGATACGCGCCAGGTTATACATTACAAGTGGCTGAACGCACTTGAGTGGCCTTACAAAGAGAAGAACATTTAATTAAGAATCAATGATCTCAGACTGTCGAATAAAGAGCTGAAATAAAGACTACGATAGGCCACTCCAATTAAGAAAAACAATTTTGATGGTCTTTTACCATCCTAAATATACTTAAGACCAGCCTGAAAATCCAATTAAACCATCATGATGGTTTTAGAGAGAGTTTTGGCGCTTGTTTGCTAATCCGTTCGCTAATCCGTTCATTTAAAGGCCAGACTGGAAGACTAGCTAAACCATGCCCAGATAGCAAACAGTCATTGAAACTATGCTGAATCAACATCCCGTTGTCAACATTAAGTCATTGAATCAACATCGAACTCTGATGTTGATCCAACATCATTTTGCACCCTGATTTAATATTGAAACAATGTTGAAATTCTGTCCATAGATCAACGGAATTTCAATGGTATTTCAATTATCAGGAATATTGAAACAATGTTGAAATTTCAACTGAACTAAGGATCAACGTGATATCAATGGAATTTCAATCATTTTTAAATGTTAATTTTAAATGTAATGCCATAAATTAAATAGCCTGCTTTATCTACATCCAGGATGTTAAAAATTAATGGAACATTTAAAATCTTGTATAAAACACAGAACACACCACACTATTTAAAATCAAATTCATGTTTATTAGCCTCTTTACTCTTTATTTACACTTCATTGTCATCTGATGCCTGCATAAGTTGTCGTCCAGTCCCTCCTGCCCGGTCTGGCGCATAGCGCAGCCACTTTTGGGTGAAAATTGGGTGATGGTAGCTGTCCCCATCTGCTGAGCAAGAGCATCTAAAACAGAAGATAAAATCACAATGCAAAACAAATTTAGCATTTAAGTTAAACAGAACATATATTTGAACAAATTCAGTAGCCTAGGCCTATGATTTTTCAATGATCGGATAAGGCAATAAGTTCTCGTGTTGTAGGCTAGATCATATTTCCCCTATATTCAAAGCACTTTTCAAAACTGCCTGTTCATGGATGTATTCGAATTAAAGGGAGGCAAAAAGGATTAGCTTGCAGTGACCTCTTTCATAAGGAAAATGTATGAGGCCAATTGACTCAAAAATGTTTGTTTATTATTTTATTGGTTCAGAAGTAGTTGTTAACTCCACAAATTTAATATAAATAACTGGATACTAATTAAATAGTTAATGTAGATTAGAGTTACCAAACACAAAAGATGTTTTGACAAAATAATCATAGACAAAAACCGTTGCATTCAGTTTTTGATGAGGTTTTGGGCTGGAAAACCAATTGCAAGTGGTGCAAGTTGTTTGCAGAAATAAAATAAAATGCAATCAAAAATATTGTTTTGCTTACTTGGTGTGCAATAGTGATCTGTAAAAGAACAGAAAAGACAAAAATCTCTGTTAAAAACAGCAATTAAAATTCACAATCATACAGTGTGACTGTACTTTATACATATGTACTCAGGTAACCAATCTGTTATTAAAAATATAAAAACAAAGAATATAAACAACATAATATACAAATTAAATATACAGTGGTTCATTCTTTTCAGCTACAGTTGATGTAATAGTAGCATTCAAGAAATAAATGTAAAATATAAAAAACGAAATACACTTTAATGTAGGCCTATAAAATATACAATTCTCATTAAAGCTAATGAATTACGCCCCATTAACTGGACTCCCCCGGCCTCTCAGATCACCATACATGTTAAAGGGATTTTAATGCTAAAATATGCTATTATTTTTCACTTTCTTCCTATAGTGAATATCAAGCTACAATATATATGTTTGTCAGCTCAAATGTTTCAGTGGTAGAACTTTTGCCTGGCGTGTCAGAGGTCTGGGTTTGGGTATTAAAATGAAGTACAATAGTTGTGCAAGTACAATGCTGTATCACTTGTGACGCAAACATCCAAAAGCAAATGAAAGCCGATGAGTACAACTGATGAGTAGTTTACACTTTATAGATTAGGGGGTGCAGAAAGCTTTGTAAATTATTTATAATGTTTATTGAGATAATAGTATAATGTTGACATTTCAATGATTTATAAGCGATTAATATATTAACTAGTAACTATTAACCATTAAGGATTTTGTTTGACTCAGTTGTTAACTGAAGGCCCTGACTGAAACCCCAGGGTACTCAGGGTACTTACTGTCTGACAGCAGGTTCACTTAGACTCTGCTCATCATCACTGAAGAGTCCAGGAACAAAACAAGCCATCTGACACAGAGACAACAATATTTACTCTGCAGTTCCAGGTTCATTAGAAGGAAACAAGATAAAGCAGAGGTAAAATGCAGATAAAATACAGAATAATATATATAACAACAATAATAACATATGTAATATACAAATTCTACTACTAATAATATAATCTTAAAATAACAGAATCTATATTTTTAATTTTAGGTTGAGTGTGACTTACGTTTTGATGTCAGGGACTTCTTAAAATTGGTGAAATATATTCTGAAAAAGGCATATTAATGTATTTCATGAGCTTCTTTCATGAGTATTTCATGAGCTTCTTTTCATGAGTTCACCTGTATTTCTAAGTCAGTATCTCCCGTCAGCCACATTTCTGAAGGGAGATACTGACTTAGAAATACAGATTTACTGAAGAAGCTCATGAAGTACATTAATATGCCTTTTTCAGAATATATTTCACCAATTTTCTTTTCAAAAATCTTGGAGTTTCACTTTGTTCTGTATAGTTTCTTTCTGTCCTCCTGAAATCACAGAACAATTTGTATTCATATCTGTTTATCATGAAATATAAACACTCATGTAAACTTGTTTTCAGCCGATTAACGTTACACTCTCAGTGTAAGTGACGTCATCGATTCAGTAAATCAGCCTTTTCCAAAAAAAACACTGACAAATCACCAGCAAAACATTCTCAGAGCCATCAAAATATCTCATACACACACGGAAGATTTGATGAAAAGCCCAGAGTTTCATCAACAAGAGCTCAAAATTAGCCTAACGTTGCCTGAAAACTGCTAAGACGCTAACGGACTTTTTCGAAGACATTAAACCATTTCTATAAAATAAATTTAATTGAAACATGTCAATAACAAGTAAGAAACTTGTCAGAAACATTTGTATATCATATTTGTGTGATTTTAGCGACTAAACTTACCTAAAACAGCGTCAACCGCAGCGAGAGACGGAGATTACTGCTTGCCAGTAACGGTTTTTGTGTTGACTCCCCGTTTCCATGGCAACTCTGCTCCCCGCTCGCACAGAACTCAGCGCACACACAGCATTCACACAAACAAACATCTCGAGTTAAAACATTACATTTATAATGTACAGCCTCATTCAATAATCACTCACTATAGAGACGGATTCTTTCTGGCAGCCTGTAAAAGAGTGAAAAACACGACGATAAAGCAGTGAGGACTTCTCTTTAATAAACCGCTTTTACATTTTCCCTCCGAGAAACTGCTGGAAACGCAAGGCTTTAACATTAATTTACCGTGACCGTTGTCTAAACAAGTTAACGGTAACATTATTTGAAAATGAGCCAGTCTCTTCAGCTGCCCACAGACTGTATAAAAACACACCGCGTGCCTCTGCTGTCTGGATTCATATCGAACATTAAGCAAGCTTACCTGTACGCTTGTGCCAAGGGTCCACAAACGAGCTGTGTCCGGTGCAGTACGTTGGGTATACCACCCGTTGATCTCCCGGTCAACCAAAAATCGATGGGTTTTCAATCATATTTCCCGGTCAACTATATGTCGATGCATTTTCAATCATATTTCCTGGTCAACTATATTTCGATGCATTTTCTATCATATTTCCCGGTCAACTATATTTCGATGCATTTTCTATCATATTTCCCGGTCAACTATATTTCGATGCATTTTCTATCATATTTCCCGGTCAACTATATTTCGATGACTTTTCAACAACCGCATCATTTCTCTGTCCACTATAAATCAATTACTTTTCAACACATTCAGGGATCACCCGGTAACCAAATATCAATGCTTAATCAATCATAAAGATAACTATAGATCAATGTTGTTCCAATATTGTTGCCATCAACATTAATAACATCAGGTTTTCATCGATATGATAATGCTGATTCAACATTTATTTTGCATTGAAATTTCAATATCAACCATAATGATGATTCAGATGGAAAAACAATGTTTATTCAATGTTGGCTTGCTGTCTGGGTGATAAATCATCTTAAACCTGTAAAATGATGAAAAGAATCATGGACTATGATATTTATATGGTATCCCAAGGTATCTAGAAGAAATAACATGGTGTTCTTGGGTTTCATGTATGACCTGTACATTTATTGACCAACCACAGTAAAAAGCTAATATGTACAATTTTTTTTCTTTTCTTTTCTTAACCAGATTTTAGGAAGTACAATCTGGAAGTATATTTAAATTCATGCCCACAGGCACAACACATTCTGTCATTGTTATATTAAAATATCTGACATTGTCCAGCAGGTTTTTCCAGATGACAAACCTCCGTTCAGAATGTGTTGTGACAGAAATTTAAAAGCAGCATAGCGAAAAAGAACATCACAACAAAGAGACCAATGTTGAAACACTATTCAATGACAATAAAATAAATGCTCTAATAACACCGCCCATCTTTATGCTTTTATCTAGTAGCCAGGTGCAAAAGGAGGTGGATTTAGGTACTCCCGTGGTAATTCTCTATCTGTGAAGTTGAGAATCCCATCAGATGCCCGACGGCCAACATTTGTGGATTTTTCGGGTATCTCCTGATATTCATTTTCCTCCAGTTGTTTAGGGTTCATGTTACTGCTCTCCAAAGCAGGAAAAGTTGCAATTTCCTGACACGCATCTTGAACGATCTCCTCATACATGTGATCCTTAGAGCGGCTCTTTTTAAGCTTTTTTTTAATATGCGCCAGGCCCATGGCCACCGGTTTCAATGGTTGTTGGTTTTTCTGTTGGGTACGGCCTTCAACAGGTTTGTCGGGTGGGATCTGATGTCTGTCAGAGCTTACTGGCATCAGCCCTTGTGATCTGTCACCCTCTGCGGTGGCTTGAGGGCGATTTGGCAAGCTTGCTCTGGGTGGTAACTGTGGTGGAGTGTCACCTGTGGTGGCGTCAATTGGTGGTTTGGATATAAATATTGTTCTAGGCTTTAGAATAGGCTTTGTTGGCTGATCCTGAATTTAAAAAAATCATTATTAGTCTTTAAGTACACCTGTTCCTTAAAAATATAAATCACATATACTGTCCTTTAAAATGAATAGTTTCTGAAAATTTACTCACCCTCAGGCCATCCGAGATGTAGATGAGTTTGTTTTGAACAGACTTGGAGAAATATGGCATTAAATCACTTGTTCACCAATGGATCCTCTGTAGGGAATGGGTGCCGTCAGAATGAGCGTTTCTTACAAACATGCAGATTTTCACATTACAAAATTACAATTGACATACTGAAGTCATGTGGATTACTTGTTGTTTATTTTCGATGTTATTATCAGCTGTTTGGATTTTTATTTTGACGGCACCCATTCACTGCAGAGGATCCTTTGGTGAGCAAGTGATGTAATGCTAAATTTCTCCAAAGCTGTTATGAGGAAGAACCAAACTTATCTACATCTTGAAAGGGCCTGAGGGTGAGCATATTATCAATTTTGGGTGAGCTATTCTTTTAACTACAAGGAAATAATATAATTTGTAATTTTATAAATATAATCAATCATATAATCTGTTGATGTTGTATTACCACACTCTGTAGATTCAAAGAGCTCAATTCCATCTCCAAGCTGGGATAAAGTCTCGCAGAAGGACTTGTAGGTAGCGTAAATGATTCGTTTTGGAGCGGCGAAGTCGGGTTGTGTTCAGCGATATTTGAATGAGCTGTATGTGTTGGAGTTGCAAAATTTATCCATTCAACCTGTCCAGGTTTGACATCTTTCTTTTGAGGAAACAACAACTCAGCGTAGTTATTTTTGTCACCCTGCACACAAACGAGACCACACACACATAAAAAAGGCCAGATGTCTTACAGCCAGACATAAAAAGATAACGTTTAAAGTGGATGGTAAAAATAAAACATTGACTCTTTCCCCACTTTCCCCTATACTATTTAGCAATGCAAACGTATACAAAACTTTATATTATTTTAGTAGTGGTCCATGACTGTTGACCAGCTTGACAGTTTGATGTCTATCTGGTTGATCTTGATGTATAACCATAACCAAACTGTTTGTGGTATATCTAGCTAACAACAAGCTAGCATGTAACTCTATACCTGATCGCAGGCCACAGTGAGCAAGTCATTGTAGGGGAGAATGATGTTTCTACGATGAAAGGCCACCAAGTCATGAAGGGAGCAGAAGTGTGTCTTTTCTCCCACTATAATGTACTGGTTATCTGGCAGTACGTCAATCATGAAGTGTCTGCAGCGATCTTCAGCTCTAGGAGAAAGATTTATCGATGACCCTTTGATTTGTGAACTCATTACAGTACTTATGAATCAAACATCCTCATAGTGAAGTTTATTAACTGACAACAATGGCCACATTGACACAGACTTACCGATAAGATAATGTATAACCCACCCTGCTCTCGCTAACACGGATGAGGAAGTAACCAGGAGGTTTGCACATCAGCATTTCCTCCGCAGCCCTACAATAAAGAAGTATTTTATCTGAAAGGTATCAGTAACCTGATTTTCTGCTCTATGATGTCACTGTGTTCATGATAAAACATAGTCTGAGCATTCATGCTTAGTTTTGTAACATAACACAGAATTCAATCCATTACTTCCTGGATATTATCCCATGGAACCATTCTGGAACAATTCCATTCTTCATAATGCAGCTGCGCTGGAATTCAGTGAACCAGTCGAATGCTGCATTACTGCTGTCATGTGGTAAAGGCGCAGCCATGGCATCCAGTGTGTCCTAAATGTACCAACAATTTGATGGAAAAATGCACACTTTTGACATAAATGAATGTAGGCCATTTTGTGTCAGTTTTGTCTTCCTAATTATTTTCATATACAATTCAGACAATGACTTAAATACACCAATTCTATGATGAACATGTATTCAACATCTAAATTAAATCCTTCTCTTTATCTTTTTTTTGCCCCTTTTTAATCTAGGTAAACTCTCAGAGATTAGAATAAAAAATATAGTGTCAACAGATATAAATAAATAACTACGTACATGAATACATAATGAGTAAATGTTAAGTTAAATTAAATAAGAACAAATCACATACAGGAAGTTATAAATATTTAAAATCTGTCAAACCGATCAGTAGTTTAATGACTCATAAAATCTTGATTGCTCACTCTTTCATGACCCAACTAGTTTAATGTTGATTTAACAAAAATGAAAGTTCTATTACTTTTAGCGCGCTTTTTTGCTTATATTTAAACATTACAGTCTAGATTCTGTAATACATAGTTTACGTAAAGGTGTTTTTAAAAGACTGCCGGTATTACAAACAATAATACATAGAAAAATGTAATGTTTTCATAACGCTTAACTCACCTGGCGAGCCACAGTACAGGAATAGTGACGGCAGCTGACGTGACCTCACCTGTTAAAACTGTGTTGGGGTGTGGTTTAAACAAAAGTTCAACGACACATTTCAGATCATGAACTATTCATATCTAACGCTTTGTACGTTTAAATCACCAATCGGTGTCTGGTAAAAACATATAAAGACTATAAAGACTACAGAGTAGCTACAGCTGATTTGTGAACGACGCATAGTATGGCGTTTGACTTGATATAGTGAATAGTGGGTAGTCCGGTAACCTAATTAATATTCATTAGGCAAGCCATTCAGCGAATCAGGAAAGCCTGCTCCGCATAACGTAATAAATATTAACGCTTGACCTTTGCATCTCGGCAAATCAGCTAGGTCTGCTCGAAGAACGTCACGGAACTTAATTAATATGTATGAGAAAACTTTCGCTTATGTGGGATTCGTATGTTTACATAATGGTCATAAAGGTTCAGATATAATTTATTTGTGTCTTGTTTTACGTCAGGTGGTCATTTACTGATATTCAATTGCTGTACCACTTTAAGGCGAGATGTTTCTCCCAGACACCACATAATGAATAAAAACAGGCAGAAACTAGGTTTTAACTTGGAAGTCTGTAAAAAAATATGAAGCTTATCGTTCATGTAATTGGAGTCTACAGGACAATAATCAAACACAAACAGGCTTTTTATAAAAATGTATTACACAGAAAGTGGAAAAGAAACTTTGAGGCATTTTGAAATACTCATTTGACAAGAAAAAAGCAACAACGCATTCACACAAAAAAAAAGGGAAGAGCTAATATTTCTTTGGTCTTTGTTTGGGCCGCTTTATGTTGTGGTTACACAAAATTATTCAGGTACTTTTAAATATGCCATGGTACTGTGTGCATGTAAAAAATACCATCGTATTAAAAAAAATATATGAGAAAAATAAAAAGCAAAAAAGAAGTATCAGTGGAGTAATGTACTGCAGTGCATCACGTGGCCAGGAGATGGCGCGCATGATGTACACAATAGCAACACTGCAATGAAAGCACCATCATTGATGTCTTCATTTGACCGGAATACATTAATAGCGAAACTTCAAGGGAATTTCTGCTCAGCACATTAACATATTCACTTTCCATGCGGTATGGCATTTATTAAACTACTTATAACCATGTTTTAGTGGGAAAACTCGGGATATAGCACCTCAGGATGTTTGGCTATTTTAGCAAATAGCGATATCGAGCTAACTTGTATAAAAGCGCAAAAGAAATACCTCAGATGAAAAATTAAATTATTAACCTATTCTGTGAGAAAACAGGGCTCAATAGATTTTGCGAGTTGGAATGAAGCAAAGTATTTGTGGAATGTTGCAAGATGGACGTCGTTCTCTCTCATCGTGTCTCTTATAAGCTGTTGAGCTCCTGAAGCGTCTGATCCAGCACTTGATGCATTCCGAGGTTTTCTTCTTTTGCAGTAGATAATTTTTCTAAAAGCAAAAATGAAAATAACAAGTCAGATGCTAATGCTGTAAATATGTATTCTGCACACATGTGAAAACAGACCTGCAGTCTTAGTTTAGTGCACTTCATCCACCACAAAATCTTGAACAACATCAAATTTTCATTCACTTGAACTGAATGGTGTGTTAGTGTAAATATCAAATTAAGATGGCGTGTATGTCCACAGAAGAACTTTTTAATGTGAAGATTAGTAAAATATGTATAAGTGGGAAATCAGTCAGAACTGTAATGTAACCTCACCTTTGTGGACATCAGAATGTTATAAGAGAGGAGCAGGAAGCTTAAGAATGTTTATACATTTAACATTTTAATATAGGCTAGTTATAGCTAGCCTAGCTAATACCAAATTCTGATACTTTTTGAGAAATGAATTTCCAAGACCTATGCATTTCCAAGACCTTTCCAGTCATTGGTGATTAATGGGTAATAATGAAAAGAAAATCTATTGAATTCAGACAGATTCACTAAAAATACAAATTTGTGAACTAATTTGAACATTGGAACACTGGAGTCAAGAGAACAATTCGCTCACAAATGAGACATCACTATGGCTTACAAGAAAGTTAAATATTTAATCTACTGTAGGTCTAAGATTCCTCATATTTCAATGATTTGCACCACTGTAGGGGCCCTTCTCAATATTAAAAACGAATCATTAACAATTAAAACAGAAGACTGAGAGGCTGAAATCAAACAACAGGGGTGTTTTATTGAGACTAGCAAAGGCACATTGAAGAAAATGAAGCAAACATGAAGAAAGTGTCTAGAAATCTGAGATACAGTAGCAGGAAGTGCGGCAGAGTGGGACAGAGATGGATCTACAGGGAGGTCATGTCATTTAGAGCATGGTCCAGCTCCTCAGAAATGGCTTTATACTTCAGCTTCTGAGCATAGAGTTCATCTGAAGATTGGCAGGAAGAACAGGAAAGCGAAGGATGAGAAGCAGCAATGGACAGAAACCAATTGAAAAAGAGAAAGACAAGAAGTTAATGGATGTATGAAGACTAAACCATCTATGAAGATCATATTCTACCAGGAACAATAAAAAAAAAATCATGTGCAAACCAACAATGACTGTAGAATTTCCATCTGGCCCACAGAAGATATGCTCCCTAGTTACTTGTCATATATTCTTTTAATGAGCAAATGCAGAGTTTGGTCTCATAAAGAGTTGACTTGAATGCGCTGTATGAAACCAACATACTACATTTCTCTTGGGACAGGAGCTATATACTCCATATACTGAGCCGAATATATCATCTTCCAGTGAAAGGTTCAAGCAGCTGAAACACGAGCTTCCCGGAACTCTGACAAAATTACTCTAAAACAATATGGTGTTGTGTGTTTCAAAAGATTTTAGCCCTTATATAGACGGGGAGCATGACCCGCCTGTGACCTGTAAAATCCCACCCACACAAAACTTTTCAATGTGTCCTGCTTCGCCACTGGTCATTTCTGAAGGTAAAAAGTTCATTTAGCCACTTCCTCGCGTTCACTTTAGTTTTCATAAGAACAGTATAGTGTGTTGTGTTGCTTGCCAAGTCAAACTATAGTCAGAAATAACCCTTTAGAAAAAGCTGTAGCTGCATCATAGTATACAAATAAAATAAAGTGTATTCAATATATTTAAGAGTAACAACATTTTTTATGCATGTTCTTTCAATCTGTACCTGTTAATTTTGACTGAATGCAACCATTTGCAAAAGACAAACCTCCCAAACCAATCGAATCTAGTTTCTGATTCCATCAGAATGAAGTGATTCACTAAAATGGACCACCCAAATAAATCAAATCTAGTTTTTGAACTAGTTCTTTTTTTCTAAGTGAAACGATTCACTAAAACGGGCCACCCAAACCAATCCAATCAGTTAGCTGCCTCTAAACAAAGCCATTTTTACAACTGCCCAAACCAATCAAACTAAAATGAATCATATTTACCTATGTTTTTGTTGTGCTACTCTCATTTTACTGGTGAAAATATCTCATTCCCGGAAAAGTAACACTGCTTTGAAAGCAGCTACTGTGAATCTTTATGAACAACTTCACTGAAATAAACTATTTGAACAAAGCTCCGAAGGAGCAGATGCACTGGAGGGCATCAACCTGTTGTCATGCTACACAGTTACAACAGTAGTCATTGCTAATTACTGGAAAAGCTACAGTACAGTGTTTTGAAAACAGCTAACTTGCACTAACTAAGCAGAAGCTCTATGTTCATTGTGTTACTCCCCAATATTGCTAAACCGTTTCAGTTGAACTTTTGGCTCCACTGTAAACTTGTTTATAAAGAACTCAGTTAAAACACGGATTACTGTGTTCGTACCTTCCAGGTCATCGATGGATTTTTCCAGTTTGGCCACTGTCCTCTCTGCAAACTCTGCGCGGGTCTCAGCCTGAAAAAACAATAAGGACGTTGAAAAAAGACATTTGGGGGTGAAAAGGGGCAGCTTATCTTTGACCCTTGTCTCATTTATTGCAGCCCTTACCTCCTTCAGCTTGTCACTAAGAACTTTAATTTCCTCTTCATACTTGTCTTCTTTTTCTGAGTACTGAAACATGCAAACAAAGACAGATACAGAAAATCTATTTCACTTTCTGTCAACTTTGAATACACTCTGTATTGTCCTCAGAACTATTATGTTATGAGAACTTGAACCGTAAATTACTGTGTTTTAGTTTCAGAGCAATTCTCAGGCTCTGAAGTCGAGCGATGATTATTATAGAGGTTTAAAATTGTGTCTTTGTGAACATTAGCAGATAAAAGAGAGATGTTGACTTACTTTCTCTGCTTGAGCCTCTAGGGATTTAAGGTTGTTGGTAACGTTTTTCAATTCCTCCTCCAAATCACTAGCTTTGCTGGAAGTGTTTGAGAAGAAAACAATGTTTAACTGGTCAACCAGCAAACATTCCCATCTTAGGCTACATCCACACGAAGCCAGAGCTTTCCCTATCCAATCTCTTTTTTTTTTGCTTATCTTAAGAAATATCCGTGTCCACACGAAACCACAAAACCGACATAAAACTATGTAGTGTACATGCCAGACCAGCATGTGGTGCTGTAATTCTGCCACAGAGATAAACTAAACCTTGTGCGCGGTATATAAACGAAAATGGAACAAGACATTTATTGATTGGTGTTAATCTTAGTTAATAAAAAAATTGTTCAGTGTTTGTTCATGTTTTTGTCGCTGTTATGTGACGTAGCTGTGACTGACTAGGCTGATGACATAATAACAATTTCAGAAAATATACGGATTCGCTGTCCACACGTAAACAGACGGGTGGCATTTTCAAATTTAATTACTCTGGGACCCCGTTTCAAAAAATATTGGTTTCACTCTACCATAATGCCAGATCTGTGTGGACGAAACACCTATATGATACAAAATTTACGCGTATACAGTGAAACGCGTCTCCGTGTGGACGGGGCCTCAGTCTACTTAAAGTGTGAGAATAGGCAGATGATACCATTCAGCGACTTCGGCTCTCTCCTCAGCTCGCTCCAGCTCGCCCTCAAGAATCACCAGTTTACGGGCCACCTGTAGCAAAGATGGCGTTCAGATAAAGAGCTTCAAACTTCACACATCGGGAAACGTTCTTTCGGACACTTGAATCTCACCTCTTCGTATTTGCGGTCAGCCTCCTCGGCGATGTGTTTGGCCTCCTTCAGCTGCATCTCCTGGATCTCCATCTTCTCCTCGTCCTTCGTGGCACGGTTCTCGATTACCTTCATGCCTCTGGAGCAGAAACAAGCAGGTCATCAATGGGAGATGTTACTGATGACCTCTTCAGTTAATATGCTGCAGATTATAAAAAATTTTTAAGCTTTATTTCATAATCAATATCATTCCTTTTGTTAATGAAATCTGGAAATGTGAAATGACCAATCAATTTCCATGAGGTTTCTGATTGTTTGTGATTACTGTACAATATTTTTTTTTATGTATTTTGCTTATTAATCAATTTAAAACAATTTGTGAACTGGTTTGAACAATGGTTCAGTTAGTATGTTTCCAAAGGTAAAACGTCTCGGTTACGTACGTAACCCTCGTTCCCTGATGGAGGGAACGGAGACGTTATGTCCCCATGCCACAACCTTGAACCATTCGCTGTTGCCGGGACACGTTCTCGGCTCCTCAGCGTAAAACCTAATGAGTGGATGCACCTGTCGCCCTATTTATACCCGCTGGCACGGGGAGTGGCTCAGGTGTGTTAATCCACTTGCCAATTTCATTGGCGTTTTCTCTTAAAATCAGAGATGATTGGCCTCCCAAGTGAGACCCCATTTGTCGGTCGACATAACTCGTAGTGACCGACAGATAGGGAACCCTCTTAGGACTTGACTTGAGAGATCCATGTAGTTTGTACCCGAAGCAACACAGCAATTCATTTCTTCCACCGTAATTTATAAATTAATGGTTTCCATTGACCTCTCGCTCTCGTCTGCTGCTTTCTCCGCCTCTTCCAGTTTCTGCAGTGCAGTTGCCAGCCTCTCCTGAGCACGATCCAGTTCCTCCTCCACCAGCTGAATCCTGCGGTTCAGACCCGCCACATCACCCTCAGCCTGACGACAAAATAAGGTCAAAGGTTACTTATATAGAATTATATACCGACTACCAAAATATGCATGTGGGATCTAAAATAACGTTTGAATATTTTTCCATGTCTGTGGGGATTCCTCCAACGATGACGTCATTTTCGTAAAAAAAAAAATTAAAAAAATTCACAAAGCACAATCAACTGCAGCAGAAAAAACATTTTTACACCCTTTATGACCACCACCACCCGTTGAGACTCAAACAAAGATTGGCCTCAGAACAAGCACAATACACCCTCTGTGACATTTCTCGGCTTTAAAGAGACCTCACAACCAAACCGCCCAGTTTGAGTCAGTTGCACTGATAATTGCAGCTATAATTATGACAGATATCACCATGGCTCTCTCACAGTGCAGACGCTCAACTGAGCCAGCACGTAATTCTCTCAGAACGGTAGGAAAATCTCACAGCCAGGAAACTGCATCTGGGTTTGAAAGAGGAGACAGAATAACAGGGCATAGGGGAAAAGTAAAAAAAGAAAAAGAGCAAATCGTTCATTTTCTGATTAACATCTTTGTTTTGAGTCAGAGCTGCTTTTACTGACTCTTTCTTACTCTACTGTCTTCTTTAAGGTCCAGTGGACTATTTGGAGTGTGAATGGTAGATCAAGGCTGACATATCAAACTTTATCCACCTTATTTTTCAATGCTGAATGAAGTAAGCTGTTTTTTTTTTTGAATGTGCGAGATTTCTGCTTCAAATAACGAGAAGAATAACAAAGTGCAAATAAACAGTAAAATTTTTTGTGCTACAGCTCAGTTTGTTTCTAACTGAGACAATACATTAAAATAATATAGTAAGAAACACCAGTTTGCAATATCAAGCTGCAAAATTAGCTGTTTTGTATAGCTAAAATTAGCTGGAAGCAGATAAAACTGGAAGCCAGAGACATCAAAAGGCCGCGCCCACTCTTACGGCAAAAACGTTTTTCTCACAATTGTGGCTTTACTGTATATCTCACATTACAACTTTATATCTCGCATTTACAATAACTTTTGAACCAATTCAAACCAACTGTAAATGTGACTAAAATAAAAGTTTTTATCTCGCAATTAAGGTAAATAGAGTTGGAATTGCGATTTTACTCACAATACAACTATCTCACAAATATGAGAAATATAGCTGTAGTTGCAAGATATGTTTTATTTCAAGATATAACTTATTCCTTGTAATTGCTACTTTTTTTTCTCATAACTGTGACTTTGTATCTCAAAATAGGACTTTATATTTTACAGTGTGCCAGTTTGTATCTTTCAGTTTGACTTCATATCTCACAAAATGCTATTTAAATATGCTATTCAATATTGACATCAATAAAGAAGGGGTCAAATTAACTTTTATTCACACATATTTAACCAAGACATCAATGGAGGAGGAAGCTGACCCCCTTTCGAATAAAAGAAAGCTAGAGAGGGGAGGAGAAAAATGCACAGGAAATGGACACACTCCACATCCTCTCCCCTCCCAAAATCCTCATTCAGTTCAGGGTCAGGATACTCCCTCATGAGCCATGCCCTTTCCTTAGTCACCGCGTTCCCTGGCTGCTTTAGACGCAAACCATATATGGTAAAACAAGCTCTGGAGAAGGCTAGTGGTGAAGTGCCCAAATGATTTAAAGGCTAAAGAATAGCAATAACACAGCCATATGTTATCAAGAAGTGTCTGGATGCAGCCTTGAACATTTCATCACGTACAACACGAACCCAAACGTCTATATGTGTGACGTTCCCCGATATGTGGATTCCCAGGCCCACTTAAAACACAGTGCACTCAGATCTTGTTAGAGAACCAAGATCTGACGTTCGTATACAATTATACATTTAAGGTTGCAATGTGCGGGAAACACCTGGGACTGCTGTCGACTTCCTGAAGCACAGTACTATTGTACAGTATGTGAGCAAACATTGAGACAAACCTTATCAGTGTTATAACCTTTTTGTGGACTGATATTATGAAAATAAGGCCTATCAAATGAAAACGAACAGTGGAAATTAGGTAAGGAAGTGAAGGACACGAAGGTTCATTTTCAAGTTCATATTAGAAACCTTACTGGTAAAAGAGCTCCCGAAAAAGTTGCAGATGCAAAATTATTGGTGATTTCTTACCAAATGCAAAGAAAAGCTGAAGATTTTTGAACTGTTGTAAGGTAAGTGACCACTTGTGTGGCTAAACTTTAAAAAGATATGCAAACGAGGTCTTGATATCATTTCTAACACCATGGGAACCTGTCAATGCAAATTTGAGGAGCCTAATGGTTTTTGTGCAGGCTTCACATATGTTCCTGGTCATGTTCTTGACTTTTAACCCTACTGTGAATTGACCTACATATATAAGGAGAGGTCATTAGTCACGTCATGACCAAGTCCAGCAGCATTCTGACACACTAAGGGTGGGAAAACTCCCAATTTAGCAAAGCCAGCAAAATTTGTATGACTAACGTATTTCTCGACTCCACAAACGGGAAAGAAGGAAGTTGATGTAGGAGAAGGATGTGACCAACAACCTCCCTAACATTTCTGAAGATCTCCATTACACGTAAAAGTCAACAGGTCCTAAACAATAGACACACTTTTAGTCTCCAGACACTTGAAGAACAGGACTTTTCTTAAGCAATGCCAGCTTCCTGCATATCTGCATAGTCATCTGAATACGAAGAGGGTCCACAGGAAACTCCAGCGTGGAACAAGAGACAACATCCTGACTCAGTTCCTTTGGGAGCTCAGGATGGGACATCCTTTGGGTCTTTCTTGAGTACAGCAAAATCTAATACTTAAGTTCTATGAAAGTTCTAACAAGTCTTCATTGTCTAAACCTAAACTGGAGAGCATTCACATTTCCTACAGTTCTATTTCAGAGAGTTAAAATCAGAAGAGACAGACTGAAGGGTTCTGGCTGTATTTCCTTACAGCAGCTTGAACATTAAGTGCTCCACACGGGATGGTCAAAAAATTTCATGAAATGGAAATCCACCAAGGACTGTGGGGGAGGAAAGCTTCCTTGACAAGCATCTTCACATCAAGGAAAACTTCTTGACATACAACATTTTGTCATATTCTTCATCTAAAGTAAAGGGTTTATTGAAAAGTATCATTTAATACGTCCAAATGAACCTGATTACACCAGGCAGAAATTGCTCCCCCCAAAAATGCAATAACTACCACTTTACTTTGTGCTTCCGTCTCGCTGGATGGATGGATTGATGGTTTTATGACTGAGTACATTAGGTTACACCATAAAAAGTCAATTTTAATCCACTGGTTTAAGATGGGGTAGAAACAAATCATTAATAGACAGACAGAAACAGATGGACAGATAGATAAGACAGACATTTAAGAAGTGTTAGTGTAAGCATATATATAATGCAACTGTATTAGACTAGACAAAAACGTAACAATTGTTAGTTACAACAAATGAATCGTTAATTGTGCAAATTAATTCAAATAACGGTAAAATGGTGTTATAATGTCGCGTGAGAAAACACTGAGGCCTAACAACTGAACAAAAGTAGATTTGGGGGTCGGACTGTCCCTTTGGACCAACGCCTTTCATTCCACAACCTCACGTCTGCATCCAGGTCTCACTGTTCACCTAAACACACAATTATAGTCTTGAGAGGAGCCCGGGAGCTTTTACAGAAGCCTGCGTTCACAGAGGGAGCGCGTAGAAGAGTCCGGAGTGTAAAGACGACAAGCGAGAAGAAAGAAAGAAGATCTGTCTCACTTTTTCCCGGAGCTCGCGCTCATTGTCCAGCTCGCGCTGTAGAACCAGAGCTCGATCTTCTGCGTCATCCGCCTGCTGCTGCAAAGTCTGGATCTTTCTCTTCACTGCGTCCAAAGAAGTCACACCTGTCATTTTAGATACTTAACTATATTATATTTACTACTAAAAAGCGAAACTAACTCCGACTGTGGTCAGGAAAAATATAAACTATGCGCAAAAACAACGCTTAACTTTTCAAATGGCTATAAAAAAATAAATAAATCAGAATGTAAATACCAGAAACATATATATAATCCCGAATATAGGGATGTTACAAAAATAACGGTTGCTAAGGTACTTGAATGGCCAGTGCAAAAAAAGAAAAGAAAAAAAGGAGTGAAAACGAAACGAAATGTGCTATCCAAATCCTTCTCAATCCGGATTAATACAAAACGGTTCAGTGAACAAAAAAAGTGTCTTCGCTGGAGGTTATTTCTGTCTCATGGAGACATTGGAATGTGAGGAAGCAGAACTTCTGCAGAAAAGTTTCAATGTAACTGTGGAAAAGTGAGGTCCGAGTGACGTCATTGTGGGCGGGGCCTCCACTGAGTCACAATACAGTCATATTTTATGTTAATATCGTTTTTGTATAAAGTTTGACAACTCTAAACCATAGAAAGTAATACTATTTTGGTTTATATTTACTCGTATTTTGTTAATATTTTAAATATTTTATTTACTTTATGCTACACTGTCAAATTATACATTAAAATAACCACAAATAATTTCTTAATTCTATAGACGTTTCGACAACTGTATGTTTAAAAGCTATGGGGTCACATACAAATCATGTTATAAACCTTGATTTTAGCTGTTATGATTTTAATAAAGTTATATTATAACATCTTATTAATAACTTAATATTATCTTGTTTCCCTCTTGGCATTTTTTGGAGGCCTCTTCTCTGAGAAACACTGTTATTTCTACTTGACCTCCATTAAAAGTACTTTAACTTATGTAAGTTAACATATTCAGGTTGATTCAATCATTTCAAATAATATTTTTGAATAAGCCCATACAGTTTTAGATTTTTTTACATTACCTTTCAAAACATTTTTAGAGTATATCAAAATTAATTTACATGGCAAAATGTTTTTAATCACATAAATGTTTTTGTTTGCCTTAATTTGTCAATTGTTTGATTTTCATTTCAATTCTAAAAATTCAAATTCAAAGTCACTGCAGATTGTGACTTTGCCACCACTTGCTAATTCAACACATCAATCAAATTCAAGTTTTTAATTACAACCCCCACAATTAAATCATCCACTTTTGAAGTTACACACCATTTCATGTTTGACACATATTCCTCAGAAGTGTGCTTTTGTTCTAAAGACGAGCCAGCGATCTCAGAGCATTGATTTCATTAGTCAAAAGAGTATGGCCCTCTGTGTTTGCTTTAGCTACATTCTTTGGATTCCTGGGCTGCCGCATGGCAACCGAAGTCCCAGACTCCTCTGCTGTTCACTGACTTATCAGTAACAGGCCTTGAAAATCCCTCGCTCATTGAGAGTATCTTACCTTCTTCTTTGGTGTTGTGAATGCAGATGTATAATTAGTTTACAATTTCCCCTAATGCATGACATGTGGTAGGCTTGTCTGGAGCACATTTTCAGTTCACTGCTCCAAGGGACTCGAAATGTGTTTGTATCCCCAGCTTCAGGGTTCTCAGTCTGCCTAAAGAAACCTAGAACATTCTACAAGAAATGAAGCTTACTCAAAAATGCATTTATCCTCTTATTGAATACAGTTTGGTGGCTTGAAATTTTTTTCTGTGGTCAACGATAACATGAAGAACACCTCTCTTTAAATGGATTTACCCTCATGCTGAAATCATTAAGGACTGACAAAGAACCGATTTTCCCCTCCTCAGCTTTCCTTCAAACTATGCAGTCATTTCCTTTGAGGTCACATTGTGAGGAGTAACCTGAGCTTATCAGAGCAGCGGACAGGATGGACCACTTCAGACCAATACAGGTGTGATTACGGCAATTTTCTCACTTGTCCCAAGGCCAAACACATTGTACTTTATTTCAGCATCAAGGGATTGTTCAAATTTTAATTAAAATTGGCTGAAAATTAACTTACCCTCATGCAAGATTATTTTTAGCTTCAATTAAACAGATTTTGAGAAAGTTAGCATTACTTGCACTTTGCAGTGAATGGGTGCCGTCAGAATGAGAGTCCAAACAGCTGATAAAAACATCACAATAATCCACAAGTAATCCACACAGCTTCAGTCCATCAATTTATGTCTTGTAAAATTAAAATATGCATGTTTGTAAGAAGCAAATGCATCATTAAGATGTTTTTAAACTTTAAACCATTGCTTCTGGATAAAACATGAGTCTTCTATCCATAATTTAGCTTTTTCTCCTTGTGTACTTGGATGGGTTAAATCCAGAGCACAAATTCCGAGTATGGGTTAGCATACTCGGCAAATGTCATGACTTTTACTTTCATTCTGACGGCACCCATTTACTACAGAGGATCCATTGATGAGAAAGTGAAGTAATGCTACATTTCTACAAACGCTTCCCATGAAGAAACAAACTTATCTTACTTTATATTTTGAATGGGCTGTGGAGTAAGCAAATTCTGAGCAAATATAAATTTTGGTGTGAGCTATTCCCAATTGCCCAGTATGTGTGTTTAAACCTGAACATTATTTTTTCAGTGAGCGACGTGTCAGTTTCAAGGCATCACAGAAGTAAACCTGAGGAAGAGGTATTTTAAAAGATTTATGTCTTGTGACGACATGTTTTATTAAGGTAAAGCTTTTTATTGCCCTATAAATTCCCATTTGAAACACTTTGAAATGGTGCCGTGACCCTGAAATGGACCAGCTGGGATTGGAGCAGCAGTGACAGGAAGTGAAAGCATCATAACAAAGCCTAAATGACTCAAGTTGTTTATCATAGATGAATAATGTCTGGTTCTGTTTCATTTAGCCCTAAAGGAATATGTCACTTACATCAGCAGCTTTTTTCTCAGACATCTCCAGTTTCTCCTGGGCATCTTTCAGGGCCTCTGAGTACTTGTCCAGTTCATCTTCAGTCTGTTTGAGCTTTTTCTGCAGGCCGACCAGTTCATCCTCCAGCTGTATGAGGAAAAGTGAGTTAACATATCAGAGCGTAATATTATTAAAAAATATATTAACTTATATAATATATACAGTGCATAATAATAAAAATATATATTTTATTGCTGTAGTCATATAGTCATAAACATTTATAAGACATACACCCCAAAACAAGTTTATATATATATATATATATATATATATATATATATATATATATATATATATATATATATATATATATATATATATATATATATATATGCATTTTATTACTTTGATTTAATGATATGGCCATAAAAGTAATAATAATAATAACCTTAATAAAAATTGCAATATCACACATAAGTTATTTTTATTGTTGTAGTCTAATCACTTTATGTCAGAATAAAACAATAATATAATTTTAATAATAAACATATTATACTGCTGTATAGTGGTTGTTTTGTTACAGGTATATGTCTAAATAAAGACAAAAAATACATGGGCATTATTAATGTCGTTTTTATGCATTTTATACAATTTTGTACAACAATTAAATAATAATAAAAATATAGAATGCATATCAGAAAAGGTTTCGGTAGCCCATATTGAAATCATAGGCCTGCTCTCTTGACAGAAGATAAGAATAATTAATTTTAGTCTGAGGTAGGCTGTCATATAGTAAGTGAGATAAACACTCACAAACACTTTGCTATCTGTGGCTATCAGTTTGGCTGGGTTCTTGAGCTTAAGAGAGACGAGGGGTATTTAAGGGATTCCAGACACACTTCTCTTCTCCATTTATAAACTGAAGGCTTGGTTTTACAGTCAGGGCTTAGACTAAGCCAGGTTTTAGGCCATAGTTCAATTCAGTTAGTTAGTTCAATATAAATGTTCCTTAGAAAGAAAGAAAAACATTACTGGTGTGCATCTTGAGACAAAATAATGGAACTGATATTATATATGTATATATATATTAAGTTTCTTTCAGATAAAACAGCTCAGATATGCATTTTAGTCTGGGACTAGGCTTAAACCTTTTTTGTGAAACAAGTGGTAAGTATTTTAAATAGTGTAATACAGACATACTGATGGTTTGACTTACAACCAAATATTCATGATAAGAGTAAGATTTCCACATTGACTTTCTAAAGTACAGTATAATATAAACAAGTATATTTTATGAACTATATACCATCATAACAATATCCCAATTTACAATATTTGTTTACAGAATTTATTATTCACGATTAAAGTTAATTTTGAATGTACTCAATTATTGTTCTTTTTTTCAACTAATCTTAACCTATACACCTTTTAACATTAAAAAATACGTTAACCAAGATTTAATAAATGCCTTTAAAGTATTGTTCATTTTCTGGTTAGAATTTTTTTACAGATTTATTTATAGGATTCCTACATAGTTGTACAAAATAGCAACGGTTGTGAAAGAGACAGAATTGCAGCACAAATGCATACTTGGTTTTCAAGTATGAGGTCTTGGCTCACTTCACATTGATTACAATCATACAGTCCAGCCTTGACTGATGCTGTAGCCAGCACTTTTGTTAGGACTTCTTACATTTTTCACTTCACTCTCCTCTATCTGCGTTCCTACCTGAATTTCTTAGTTCTTACCTGCTTGCATTTGTCCTCGGCAGCTTTCTGCTCCGTCTCGGCCTGCTCAGCCCGGTCAATGGCATTCTCCTTGTCCAGTTTGAGCATCTGCATCTTCTTCTTGATGGCCTCCATGGTTGCAGGTTGATCTAGTGTCTGGGTTGAATATGGAACAAAGTGCAGTTCTTGGTCCTTCAGTCGAAACTGTGGTCAGGCTATTGGATGCAAGGGATTTTGGAGAGGAGAAGAATGTAGCTGATGCTGCCTGCAACCAATGGTGGATCGCTTTACATAACCCAACCAAAGTCTAAAACACCACCCACCCACACCCGTCTCCATATCTAAACACTTGAGAAGGAATGGCTTGGACCAAACACAGTCAGAAGCACTTCTCCTTATTTGGAGTGGTGCATACTGTTTTTAAAAAAGGACCCAGGGATGGAGAGGTGAGCAGATAGGACCTGCGCACAGATTTAACCCTTTAATTGGGCATAAGTGTGAAAAGAACCTTTAACATTCATGGAATCTTTCCATTGCACAAATGTTCTTTATTGTCTAAATGAACCAAAAATGGTTTATTGTAGAACCAAAAAAACGGTTCTTACATGGCATCACTGAAAAAAAAGAAACAAACAAACAAAACAAAACAAAAAAACACTTTAGAAGCTTTATTTTTTAGAAATGTATGTGATATGCATAAATAAATGAGTCTAATGATCTCATCTAATGCAAGTATCAGTAATATTATTATTAACATTAATGGTTATGTACTTTTCAAAACTCCTAACTCTAAGCAGACATAAATTATACATCTAATTGTGCGGTTTTCTAAAAGAAGGCACTATTATTATTTATTTTTTTGCAGCTCTCTGGAATACTCAATTCTTATTGGTTACTCGCAGCATTCTGCGATAAGATAGTCATAGTATTCACTGTTGTTGATGGCAAAGGCTTATTCGAACCACTCAACGCAACTGGTCTCATCTAGATTCTCAGTTACTGACTGTAGTGGAAATGACCTTGAAATATTTCAGACGACATTTGTCTTGTTGTTGGGCCAATCATTTTGTACATTGGAATGGAATTCTTTTTTTTTTCCCTTAACACAAGCTTTAGTATAAAATTTTACAATAATTTCAATTTAAACAAGCTTTAGTATAAAATTTTACAATAATTTCAATTTAAACAAGCTTTAGTATAAAATTTTACAATAATTTCAATTTAAATCAATATATCATGTCCACTTTTCTTTCTTTTTTTTTTTTTTTATTCCGTGAGTGACTTATGCATTTGTCTACATCAAATCTCTGGCAACCACTGAACATTGAACATTAAATAAATAATATTGAGAGAAGCAAATCTTCAAATACAAAGAAGGAGAAAAATGTTTTTAAAAAAGTTAATAGAAAAAAAAAAGTTGATGAAATTTTGTACAAGGATTAATTATACCTACACTGAAAGCAAACTAATTTATTTCTATTCACTTCATACCTTGTTCAGTCAAGTCTGACATAAAGCAACACTTTATGCACACACTTGATTTAGAGTTGTTGAGACCCAAAGTGCTAAATGGTCATACTGTTGGGTTTAACTGCTTTGGCACTAAAAACTAGAGCAGACGTGCAGAATGTATCACTCTCCTCCGACTGGCTCTCTTAACTGCTATTGGAAACCAGCCATTCTCTTACACATTTGTGAATTACATATTAACAGTCATCTAGCTTCTTTTAAACTTGGTTTTCAGTTTTAATTTTGCTCATAAGTTCTCTTTAGGTTTACCTAAACAAATCCTTGAATTCCCGCCAAGCCACAAACCACAACTTGAGCATCAAGGTGGTAAAACTGCGAGACATGTTCAGCATGTACCTCAGACATACTCGCCTGTCAAACAGATGATTCACTCTCCACAACACCTGGATGAGCATTCTGAGAAGAGTTTCCAAAAACACCTGTGCTCCAGACAAACAGCTTCTCTGACGCCTGCTGCGTGTCATCGCTACATATGACATCATAGCAATACACAGTGTGCTCTGTCTTTGTTGGCCTCCCTTAGGCACTGACGTAATGAGATTTTGCTTTCGTTCAGCATTACTTATTCATGCCAGCCCTGTTGAGCTTTAAGGATGAAGGGAAGTATGAACGTGTGTCGTTATTGGGCAGTGCCCTATCATGGAAGAAGTTTAACGGACGAGTACAACACAAAGTGTACTTTATAAATTCAGCTAACGGACAAGAACATGTTATGAAAATTCCTTAATGCAGCAGACAGCAAAAAAATTACAGCAATGAAGTGAAAAGTCTAAGTTGTGGCAGGACTTATTATTTATTGACAAAAATAGTTGTAAAAATCTTTTGGAAAGTGTAAACTTGTGTAAAAAAAAAAATCTGAATTTTGTGGTGGGACTACCTATTATTTATCAACAAATAAATTATAATTTCTTGATAAGAACGTAAAAAGTAAGTAAAACGTCTTGTGTTCTATGGTAACAATAATTTTTAAGTCTTGTGAATATACTTTCGAAACTGTATTTTAACTTTCAAAACATTTAGTTTCCACTGAAAGTGGTTTATAAACACAGTTCTTTTGATAAAACTGAGGTAGCCTAAGTACTTTTCTTTAGTAATTAACATGCTTTAAATACTGGCCATAGGTATTAACATTCCTTTAAACTAAGCTTAAATTGATGGAATTTACATATGAGCTCAATAAGTAGTCTGCTATCATTACTAAAACATGTTGACATGCCAAAAGGGAGTAAACCACACTAAACACAAAAAGAAAATTCGCAAGGAGTGTCTCTTTTCTTACGGATGATCAACTAACTAAAATTAGTACCACTAACTTAACCACATTTTTCTGCTATGTGACAGTAGCCCAGCTATGTTTACAAAATAATATAGCTTTCCCTTTAACAAGCAAGCTTTTTTAACAATTATTGTAGCATATACAGTTAGCATGACAAAGTATTATGCAGTCGGTCTGTTTTTTCACTACTACAACTATTTGGATATCACTAAAGCCAAGATGGCATTCCATGTCATTCTATGTTGACACCTAAGTTTTAGGTCACTAAAAATGAACATTCACAAGCTTGTCAAGCCAAAGTAGCTTCTCCAAAACTAGCATGTACATATGCTTAACACACACACACACATTCATTTAACTTCCCTCTCAGCTGTTGATGTATTTGCATGCTTCTTTTAACTGCAGAATGATCTGTTCTGTGTGAAATGCAGGCATTCAGCTGGAGATAAGACAAGAGGAGATGACTGAGGGAGTAATTGTGAGTGACTGAGAGAGAAACAGAGGCAGAATATCACAGGCCCCTCCCACAGGAAACCCTAGCTCAGCTCAGCATGACCTTTTATGGTAAAAATTCCCCAAACCGCTGGCTGCATGTCTTGGGAATAGCTGTTATAAGATATAACTCGATTTAAAGAAACAAGAGCACAGAAAGTGCAGCCACAAGTTTGATTCTTTCAGTAGCAAAGAGAAAAGTGCCTGTTATTTAAAAGTGATTAAAACGTGACAGGAAAAACAACACTGCTATCTGTGATTATGTAGTTCACAATTCAATTTGCTTTACAAAGGTTTGGTATTAATTATAATTAAACGTTACATTCAGATTTATCCTCAAACGTTCCCACATGCTAGTCCATGTAAAAAAAAAACAAAATAAATTTTAGTTTATTTGAAACGCTCTGTCACTAACAGTTATGCAGACATTTACGACCGATTCTAACTGTACTAGCAAAAATCTTAAGTGCCCCCTTGTGGTATGTAAGGGTCTCTAGTTTGACCACAAACTGCCTTTCCATGTGCAAGAACGACTCTTGATCATATTTTCCTTCATGAAGGCCGATTCCGCCATCATGTGAACAAAGTAAGTGACTACATGATCTAATGCACTTAAAAAGGAAAAAAAATGTACTGCAACATGACAAATAGGCGTAACTGACAAAAAAAAAATTACAGAAACAACAAGTAGTTTGATTCCAAGTATGTAAAATCGTGCTGTTATAGCCGTTTTTCGCAAAAGGGGAACTTAATGCTTCATTGAGGTAATTAAGTAGGCCTAACTTGGGCTTGTTAATTAAGTAGTCCACTTTATTTGAAAATATGTAATAAATAAGTCATATTTCTGTCGGTGAGAGGTCCAAATGATAACGATGAAAACCTTGACTTCAGACTCTCTCTTTGTCCAACTAATGGCAGACAGGTGGAGCCACCATCGCCATTATTAGGCTACATGCAGCTGCATTCAGTGACATGACATGCTTAATGAAAAACATGAATAATCAGCTTGACTAAGTAATGGGGCTATTAAAGTAGACTCGCCAACATAAATCTCTTTCAAATCTGTCAACCTAATTCCAGAAGTTAGTCCATCCTGTTCCCAACTGAGCTCGCCGCTTGCATGCAAAGACATTCTTCCAGTTGCTCTGTTCTCTGAAAACAATCAGAGGTCCCTGCATCCTTCCTGAAGACACACGTTCAAACCAGAACAGTAACTGGTGTTCTTAGTGAAGTCTCTATCGGTCAAGAAACTCATGCACATGAAAGCTGCTGCATAAGATATGTCAAACTTTCAACGATTACTCACAAGATGTGCACACACACACACACACACACACAAACTTGTAGAGACAGGTTAATATCACAAGTGAAGGTATCTTCAGAGGTTTTTGGAGCCAAAAAGTGTACTCTGATGGGTACTCTGAAACTGCTGTATTCACACTCAATTTTTTTTAGTTTGTTTAAATGAACTGTTCAAACAAGGCAGTTAGCTCAAATGAATCAATAATGAGATTTTTAATGAATAACGACATTTGATTGTACGAATTGTAACCTTTTCCTCACAAAGCTATTAAAATGGTTTTAAAAGACTTCAAATATAGCATTCAAGCTATTTTTATTGTGTTTTACATATTTATTTTTTATTAATTGTGTCTATTCGGAAGCAAAGCCACCTTAATACGGACATTTACTGTGATCTTTTATTCTTTTTGTTTTTTTGTCCCTGGAATGACCCAAAATATTTCCCTAGAACGTTCACGTTAAGTTATATTAAAAAAAAGTATTTCAGAATTTTTCTTTTTTTTATGTTAACATTATACATTATATTAGAAAAGAAACAAACAAAAAAAAAAAACATTAAAATGTTTTTAAATTTGATAATTTTGCTAACAGGTTGAGAACATAATTTTTTGCTTTTGAACCATCTGAACTAAGCAGCAAGTAATGTAAAAAAAATGTTTTAGAGAAATGGTTCATGAACAATGTATAAATAACGTTTTTGGGTTAACATTTTGATAACATTATTAAAAATGTAATAACTTTTATCACACTTGTATAGATTTTTTTTATTTTAAAGTAGATTTTTCAAATAAACACTTAATTTATATATATATATATATATATATATATATATATATATATATATATATAATTATATATATATATATAATTTATTTTATTTATTTTTGTATTATTATTATTTTGTTTTGTTCCACCGTCTATGACTGGTGTGTTATGATTTGCATCAGATGCAAAAAAATAAATAAAAAATTCTAATGGGCGCCCAACAAAAATGCTCTAAACCGAGACTTTTCCGTGAGTAGTATAAAGGTTGCATTGATGTTGCAATTGCATGAAGCTTTCTCAAATACAGAGAAATTCTACTGAGAGTTATGGCAAAACATGCATGACATAGCTTCTCGTTTCGTGCTTTACGTAAGCCTACATACAACATGCATAACATATGTGGCATATGAAACAGAGATCTCTATGCTCTGGTGGGAACAATGGAGGATGTACAGCAAGAGTATCGTACTTAAATTCAAGCAAAACAACGAGGCTTATCTCACGCTGAGAGAAAGCCCTCATCATCACGTGACTGGAAGGTTTATAGTGTGTATTTGCTCTGTCAAAATGTCTAAACCCCTCCTGAATTAATCTAAATACATTGATTAAGTAGGACATTAGTAAAAACGAACATTTTGTTTTTAATCTTACGATATAGCAAAAATAATTTTTGGTGAAGTTTTTTTACTGAATGCTATAATTTTGCAGGTCTCTTTTTATTCAGATTTTAATTATTTAGGAATTTACTTGACTAAAGTATTACTAAAAAGTCTTAAAACATGTCCCTGGTTATGCATAAACACTGTTACCATTATATATATTCCATAACTTATTTAAATTCTTTTTTTTTTTTTATCTTATCTTTTTTGTGTGTTTGTCAGTAGAGGGCAATGTTAAAATGTGAACCATTTTATATGAGATGCACCTTGTAGTTTTACAACTTCAAGCACAATAAATGAAGATGCCAAAGTGGAATAACACATGCATTTGTTAAAATAATATATTAAAAAATCTGTATCTTTATGAATCTTACTTTAAAACCACTCTATTATTTTATAAAAACCCACCTTATTCATAAAATGACCAAAATTGGATTTTCATTGGTTTCCATGAATAACATCTGCCTGACAATTCATATTCATTCTGCATCAATATTTATCATAATTTGACATTTTGCATCTTCATTGGCCATAATTTCAACATGTCCTCCAATGAGTACTGCAAATGTAGTCTGCATTAAACATTCTATTAAAAAACGACTTCCAATTATGAATGTACAGAATGGATTAAAATAAATGCATACAAATATTATTTATTTATATTATGATTCTTTTTTAATTATTTTAATCATTTGACAGTCCTAATAATGTATATTTATTATTTTAAAGTAGTAATATTTTTTAGGTTTCATAGGTTTAACAAGACAAAATCTAAGTCTTACTATCCCTTTTGAGGGTTTAAGCAGACAGAGTTACAACATTCACAGCTGAAAGAGGCATTGGTTTCATGCCCACTGGGATCTGACTCTGCAATCCTAATGTTTCAGCATGAATGCAGCTAATGCAACTATCAAGAGGCTCATGCACTCGCCTTATTTATGTAACTGAAAAACTTTGCTAACCTCGAGATGGGAATGAAGGATAAGACTAAAGAGATGAAAGTCCTGGAAGTCACAGCCTTGACCAGATGGGTTTTATTTAGTGCTCTTGCAAACATTTAAAATAACTGTTACCATATAACTGTGTAAGATAAAAAGTGCAAATCTGTGAGTTTGATGTTGTTGTATTCAGTGCTACTATTTGCATTGCACTTCATACATGCAACAAATCTCATTTATTTAAACAATTGTAGTTAAATGTTCTCAAGCAAGTGCATAATATATCATACTGATATAGGCATTTACATTTACATCTTGGATGTCCTAAGGGTGAACTATTCGTTTAATGTGTGAATCAGTCATTGCAATGGTTTTTTCAGAAACTTTACACTTCAGGAAGCAGGTCTTCAAATTTTAGTAAGTCACATTTTTAAATGAACAGTGATTAATTTCTCTGTATTATTTCAGGATGAGATGTGATGTGACGTCTGCTCAATATTACATGTTGCAAAAAATCAATGGTTTACCAAAGAGTGGAACTTAGAACTTTAAATCACTGAATAAAAATGACTATTTAAAACCTACAGCACAGCAATATTGCATTTGTTTTGCTATTGTATCATTCATGGAAGCATGATCGCTTCAAATGCTTTCAAACATGTTGTTTTCTGGAAACTGTTTTGCCGGAGCAGTCGCATCCATTTTTAAATCTTTGTGAGAGCGATTTATTTTTTTGAGGAGGTTTGTTCATTATATATATATATAATTAGAAATGTGTAATCAAAAGAGTAAATGTTTAGAAGTGCTTAGATATTATGCACATGTAGGAGTGCGTTTATGAAAGGGCACATGCATGAGTTCTTGCTTTTATTTTTAGCATTAATCACTGAGTTGCATGTATTTGTTTATAGCACTTGCATCCAGATGAAGACAAACAAAAGAAATCCAGAGAAGTGCCAAAATATGACGTTCCAGAATTGCTCGGAAAAGTACAAGTTAGTACAGAGATATTTGATAGGCTATTTGTTTGTACCTGTATATATTTTTTCTCAGAAAAGCCAGTGATTTGCTAAAACATTTGAAAGTCTTGGCTGTCTGTCAGCTCACTGCTGTCTGGCCAATGGGACGCAGGGTGGCTAAACACGCCCACTGACCGTAAGTTGGCAAATAATCAAGCAGGTGTATTTAAGTTCATTCTGTGTGAACACAGTGTACAAATTTGGAATAAAAATATGATTTTAATTGGATGTAAAGTGCTGATCAAACAGTGTGGCCGATTTTATCAGTTGGTTGTGTTGACCTTGACTAGACTGTGATCAAACAGGAATGGTTTCCGTAAATCTGACCAGTCTACCAGAAATGTAGGAATGGTCAGATTTGAAAGGCAGGAATATTGCTTATATTTAATTAGTAAATAATAAAAAAACATAAAAAACATTAGAGAAAAATCTACCACATCTTTAACAGAAGTCCTTGATTCTTTTTAAGATTTAATAAAATACCTAATTACAGTCATGTAATTCTGTTTTTAACATTTTTTCGACACTTTTAATCAGTTATAGTTACTTTTAATTTGTGTACCTTTTTAATTAAGAATGACTTTAATTAAATTATTTAAAATTAAAAAGACTAATTTAAAAATATTTATCATAATTTATTAAGAATGACAAAATGACTTTGCAAAAAAAAAAAGAAGAAAGAAAGAAAGAAAGAAAGAAAGACCTTTTTCCTTTTTGAGAAATTGATTTGATTGTAGACTCTCAGGGGCCTCACTACTTCACAGTTTTGTAAGTGATGAGTTAGTGTGGGGGGGGGTTCCTGGCCTTTTATTGGTCATATCAGGCCTTACCCCACCCCTCTCGACCAATAGAATTTCTCTGATTTGCATGTGGTCCCGCACGGGAGGATAAAGGCGAGCTTGTAGCGGTACCGATTTAAAATCTTCAGAGACATTTTTGGCGCAGGGCATCTAAAGAAGCTGCTACTTCAACTGGAATATTAACCTGCTGTAACTCTGTAAATACCAGAAAACAACGACTTTTAGGCTTTATTTAATAAGTTGTTGCATCCGTTATCATTATAATTATATTAATATGAGGAGAGTAAGCAGCGCTTGTTTTATATATTGGTTTTTTGTCTACATTTCCTCGGGTTTTGCAACTAACGTTACGATTGAGCCACCGAGTGAATTTACCACTTTTGGTAAGTATAAGCTTATTTGTTTTATAAACAAGAGAATAAAACTTCATTATGTAGTTTAAAAGTGTTGTAGTTTCACGTTTCACGTTGCCTAACTTTTAATATTTTATTGGGGAAGTCGAATAATACAAATAAATAATAATAATTAAGTTTATTTATAAAGCACTTTACATAAAAAAAGTGCTAAGGCATAATAAAACAAGGCAATTTAAACTAAACAATGATTTTAGCATTAAAAGGTTTAAAAGAAATCTAAACATTAAAATTCATATAAATATATGATATTATACGATATAATGATATTCAAATAAATATCAATTTACTCAGATATCAGTAAGCGGTGTTACTGCACCAGTATGACCACTAAAGTTATGTTCGAAAAATGCCTTTTACTGCATTTTATATGTATACTTCATCTTTCTATTTTTGTACTTTTATATTTTTGTAAACTTTTATGTATCAGAAGATTTAATCATTTTTTAAATCATTTTTTATTGTTTTATTATTGGTTTTTATTATTATATTTGTTGGTTTTTTATTTTATTGAAGATAATGTTGGATTGTGCAAAATATTAGGATTTCACAAAGCAGTTTTCATATATACTGTATTTTTTATTTATACATTTTATACAGTTAAATATACATTTATATACTGTATTACTATGTCTCAAAAGGCCATGTTGGTTTGTAGACTTTTAACAACAGTAATTCAGGTCAGAAAGTTGTTTGAGACTGTCTTTATTGCAGAAAAGTCAGTTATGAGCACATATTGAAGGACTTACAGTGAAATGTTATTTTTAATGTATAGTCAGTCAAGCACTGGGAAAGGATCCAAGCTTGCAATTTGGAAATAATTCTTCATATACAAAATAAGGGAAAAGTATAAGCACATGCAAGATAAGCTGCTTTACAACTTCAATAATTAACATTTTTATAAGCCTCTTACAAGTAAAAAAAAAAAAAAAAAAAGCATTTAAGGTAAGCATGCAGAACGTACCTTGCTAGCTGTTAAACTCAATGTTGATATGGTTTTTAACAGATGACATCATGGAAAATGGCACAGAATGGATGACGGACTTCAGTGATATAGAGTCCAAGTTTTCCTTCAGGACCAGCGAAGAACCCGAAGAGGATCTGTGCTACATAGTTCCAGGTCAGCCCGAAACCATCAGAGAATGTAACTTCAATCCAGAAAACAAGACTTTCATAGTTATTCACGGATGGACGGTGAGTGTTTCTGCTACACTTGTTGACGATCTTGAATGAATGTGCAAAGCAGTCCAAACCATGACTCCAATGATTTCATCTCAGGTTACGGGTATGTTCGAAAGCTGGGTTCCCAAACTGGTAACAGCCCTGTATGAACGAGAGCCAACAGCCAACGTGATTGTGGTGGACTGGTTATCCCGCGCGCAACAACACTACCCTACATCAGCCGCCTACACCAAACTAGTGGGAAGGGACGTAGCCAAGTTTGTCAACTGGTTACAGGTATGTCGAACACTCAGAGATGGTTTGTTCTACATCAAGGTGAAGGGCATTTGGTGAAGGTACAGAGTTTGTTTTATTCAGTAAACTTTATCTTGTCTTGTTTCTTCATCCAGGCTGAGATTGACTATCCTTGGGAGAAGCTCCATCTGTTGGGCTACAGTCTTGGCGCTCATGTAGCAGGAATCACTGGTTTTCTAACCAAACATAAAGTTAACAGAATCACAGGTAACTTGATGTTGTTTCTTTAGGTGTCAGTTTTCTATTTTACCATTCTAGCCCTTAAATGCAAAGGCCAACCATTAAAATGGAGCAATCTTCTTGGATCTTCAGGCATGGATCCTGCTGGCCCTAGTTTTGAGTATGCAGATGCCCAAAGCACTCTTTCCCCCGATGATGCCCTTTTTGTGGACGTTCTTCACACCAACACCCGCGGTTCCCCAGATCGCAGCATTGGGATTCAGAGGCCAGTGGGCCACATTGACATCTACCCCAATGGAGGAACATTCCAACCCGGCTGTGACCTCCAGAACACCGTGTTTATGGTGGCCACCAGTGGTTTAAGAAGTATGTTCCCATTATCCTCCTATGACGTTCTTTGATTTCAAAATCACAAATACAAGCTTCTATGTTTTTCTTGGTTCTCCACAGACATGGATCAGATCGTGAAGTGCTCCCATGAGCGCTCCATTCACCTGTTCATCGACTCGCTGGTGAACCAGGAGCAAGAAAGTTTTGCTTACCGTTGCAGCTCCAAAGACATCTTCAACAAGGGCATGTGCCTCAGCTGCCGCAAGAACCGCTGCAACAAGGTCGGCTACGGAGTGAACAAAATCCGCACACGCAGGAGCAGCAAGATGTACATGAAGACCAGAGATGTTATGCCATATAAAGGTGAGAGGCACCAAAATGTATATATAAATTGGTTTTTATTTGTTTCTAGTGAAGTAAAGCAATAAATTGAAAATGTGTTTTAGATTTTTAAACATAAAACATCAATATTTTATTTTTAGTGTTTTTTAAAAAATCTGTTCTAAATATAATGATCTTTCCTCAGTTTTCCATTATCAAGTGAAGGTGCACTTCTTCGGCAAGACAAAATTAAGCTACACTGATCAGCCCATGAAGATCTCATTGTACGGAATCCACGGCGAGAAGGAAAATATGCCCTACATTATGTAAGCTAGTAGCATTTCCTGATGGATACGTTTCACATTCATTCAAAATTACCCAAAAATGCAACGTTAAGATGTTTACTAAGGAAGATTGAGAGACTTTTCTTTGGCTTCAGTGATTTTGTGACATTATGTAGTAAAATTCATGTCATGCAATTATTTTAGACCATGTTTTGCTTCAGACAGGACTCTGAGAACAGAGAAAGTGATAGAGATGGTTTTTGATTCCACAGGCCTACTTTGAACACAAATGCCACCCAGTCTTTCCTGCTTACTACGGATGCAGACATCGGAGAGCTAATGATGGTTAAACTATTCTGGGAGAAAGACACCCTCATCAGCTGGCCATGGTGGAACCCAGATACCTTCCACATCCGTAAACTACGCGTCAAATCAGGAGAAACTCAGTCGAAGTACGTTATTTTAATTTTTTTATTTTTTTAACTTTTAAAACTCGTGCAGAATTCAAAATGTATATATGTTTTATTTTTAATCTAGAATCATATTCAGAGCCAAAGAAGGTGAATTTTCCTACCTTTCCCGTGGAGGAGAGGCCGCGGTCTTCGTGAAAGACAAAGAAGCCCAGTCGAGCAGCAAAAACCAGAGGTAAATTTCCACTTTCTGTGCACCCGTCTGTTGACACGGCCCTCTAAAAGTGACCTTCCCTACTCAGTTATGTTCCTGTTTTATTTGTTGTGATGAGTTTTGTTTGACTAAACCCTTTCCACTTTACTCTGGCAGATTGCACAAGTTGAAGATGCATGGAAGTTCATTCAAACAGAGCACAGAGTAAAAACACACGTCATAATCCACCTCTTCTGTGATCTGGCAAAGAAACTGCCAGGGAAACTGGATTGGTAGATGCTAACCTCTCCCAAAAAATCAGACTAGTAACCTTCACCCAAATTCAGAAACACATCCTGCAAGAAACCACATCTTGAAAACATTGCTGCCATGCAGTTTTAAAACAAAACCATTTCTTCAGATGCCACTTGAGAGACTCATTGCAGGTCATCTTAGATCTGGCTAGACAATCTTTACTACGTCTTTAATCCATAAAAATGATAATCAAGTCTCTATGCAACATATTTATGCAAGTAATCAGTTCCAGTCTATCTAAAAATTACTTGCACTTAGTTAAAAGGATTGGCTAGTTCCCCACCAAAGAGACTCTTCTTTTGGAAAAAGATGCCACTTGAAACATGTTACTGTTTGTTTGATTTTTCAGTATTACTCTTGATAGTCCACTTAGAGACAAAATAACTAGGTTATTCAGCCGTTTGTTGGGGTATACTGTGAATTAGGTTTTGCCAAAGCAGTTTTCTAGCTATGCTAATCCTCTTTGCCTCAGTTACTGAAAGTAAAACTTTAAGATTCGTCTTTGTTTGCAACTGAAAATCAGTCTGAATGAATTGCTTTAACATAAATGGGACCAAATCCTCTGTTGAATCAAGATGAAGTGATAACTGTAAATATTTGTAATTACTATTATATATACTTACAAACAGCTCTTCATATGTCTACCTTTCTTTCATTTATTGGGTTATTGTGTCTGGCACAGGTCACTTTAAAGGCTTTGCCTCCCTTTGATTCAGTATTGTTTGGTAAAAGAGCAAAATCAACAAACAATGCTCCCACTTATATAGTTTTTTTTTTCTCACCTGTTCAATTCAGTTTTGTTTGGTAAAAGCAAAATTAACAAATTATTCTGCCACTTTTATTTTATTTCTCTTAACCCCCTTCATGGCAACTTTAGTTTACACATGAGCCAGCCAAGAAGTAAAACAAGATTCATTTGATCTGAGAAATGTTGACAGTTTTCCAGGCCTGACAGGGTTGACTACCCCACATAATAGCCACAAATACACCAAAACTGTTCATTTTTTCCTATTTATTATATGTATATATTTGTATATTAGGCACCTAATATATGTTTTCCATGTTTCTGAACTGTTCTTGCCTTTTCTTTTGAATTATGTAGCCTCTCTATTTTTATAAACAAAAGTTGACTGATTGAAGTCACTGGAAGGAAATGAAATGATCAGTTGTGATATTATGAATCTATATGCCATGCACTGTATGATGTTATTTTAATAAATATTGATACGGTATGCGAGTGCTTTGCATTTTTCATTTAAATCTTTATTTTATGCATTGAACAAATGACATGTCTGCATTAAATTAGAATGTTCTTAATATTTTAGGTCTTAAACTAATTCAAACTATTTTGAAATCTTGTAAATTTCACAGCATAAACAGAATTATGGAACTTGACTTATTTGGCAAGGCCTCAGTCTCTTCGGAAATGTGATGCTTAAATATATTTACATTTAATCTAATACAAATTCATTAAAAGACATCCACCTGTCATTGTTTTGCTCATGTTAGCTCCATTCATATGAGATTTTAGGTGAATGGAGCGTCATCCATTCACATAACAACAACATGTGTGTTGACTCACTCACATTGTTCAAAGGGAGAGCGACTCACGTGGAGCAACCTCGAATCAAAACACAAGGAGCTTGTTTTTTTTTTTTAGATCCACTCCCCTTTTTCGTGGAAGAACAAGTTCTTGTAATAAAAATACAGTAGAACATTCTGATACTTTCATTAACCTCCTGCAAGACTGTTGTGAAATTTCAGCATTGAATTTTTGGAATATTCTCTAATTCTGCCAGATCATCACATTAAGGAATAAAAACACATGATATGGAGATTAATCTGATTTTCATTTATCACTTTCTAATTCTTCTTAGAAATCATATTCGAGATCTGAGTTCTTGTATGGTGGACAATGGTTTCTAGAAGCATTTCCGTTTGCTTAAAAGCATGTGACATGATATTAGTCATGTTTTTGTTCTCTAAGAATATTTTGGATGAAAGCAGGAATTCTGGTGCATGGTCTTTGTTTTAACAAATGGAAGTAATGAACACAGTGCAGGCGTCATTGAGAGTTTTGGCAGGGTCTGAGTGTTACGGGATGACTATAGCACAATGCATGCAAAAGCTAAGAGCATTAAGGGTATTGGCACATAATAAGTTATGATTCTTTTTTTTCTCAAATGTCAAGTAAAGAGACTACTTCTCTCACCTCCATGCTGAGTATTAATGTTTTTCATGAATTCTAACGTAATGTCAATTTTCATGACATAACAGGCTGTGGCCACCAAAGGTCAGTTTGAAGTGGTCTAAAATTTGCCTGACCCATTCACATACACCAGCTTTAGATAAAAACTACAGACCTGTGCAGTTTCTCAGGAATATCTGAAGTGAAACAAATGCATGACATATTTATAAAAAGAAATGTAAAACATTGTTTTAAATAGAACAAGAAATAGAATGATAAATAGACTGACTGACAGAACGAAAGACAGACAGACAGACAGACAGACAGACAGACAGACAGACAGACAGACAGATAGATAGATAGATAGATAGATAGATAGATAGATAGATAGATAGATAGATAGATAGATAGATAGATAGATAGATAGATAGATAGATAGATAGATGTTCTCCAAAGGAAAAGGAGCAACGTGAACATTTTGCAAAACCTCTTCTTTTTTGCTCCATGATAGAAACAATACTACATGGATCTTAAATGATCTGAGGATAAGTAAATGAAAAATAATTTTCATATTTGCGTAAAAAGGTTAGTCTAAGCTGAAAACTGCGGTAAAGAACCTCGTGAGACACACAGCTCTCGACTAAGTCCTAAACAAATTTGTGGCCATATGAACCCGCCTGTGGGCTGAGACTAATGGTTCTTACTATTGCCGTTTAGAAACTTAACTGAAGTCTGAGGCTCAGATTTCATGACAGAGTATTCAAGCTGCACCAGGAGTTTGCGAATATTTTATTTTCTCAGTATATGTTATGGTAGGCAAAAAGGTAAAGGAGAACAAGCGCTCAAAGTTTACGCAGAAAAGACATGAACATTTTATCATTCCAATGCGTTTCGTGGCTCGTATTAAGCTTCACTGGTCTGTTGGTCGCTGATCTGGAGAAAGAAATCTTCTCGAGCGAACTCTTTGGGAAGATGTTTGAAATGTTTGTTGATGCGCCGTGAGAAACGCGTTATTTTATTTGGACGCGATGCGATTCTTTCATTTCTAATCGCTCCGTTTTCAAGTCCTACCGCGTATCCTGCATTTTTATGATGGTGGAATTGTAATATCCGGCATCTGTCTGAGCTATCAATCCATGAATTAGCCTACAGAAGCCGGCGGTGCACAATTATTTCTCATTTCTTCGAGTCAGCTGAATGCTGTGTTAGATGATGTTTTAAGCTGTTTTAACAGGACGATTCCTTAAAAGAACATTTCAAGTTAATATACTCATCACAAGGCATCGTGTGCAATTTGATATCGCGTCGATTAAAGGTGCGATAATAGTTTATAATTATAATAAGGATATTATGGCTCCGCCCACCAATTATGTCAGCTGAGATGAACTCTGGGAATATTTATTGTCCTCCCATAACCTGTTTTACTAAACATGCAAAGTATGTCACATCTTAAACGTAATTTTTATTTTTCCATATTTTATTTTATATTATGTATTTATTCTTTTTTACCTAAATATTACACTTTTATTATTATGTTTTAATAATAATGGACTAAAATCTCAATTAATGCCTTCTATTCAAATGTTATTTTTAATTTCAAGTTTTTCATAGGTTTTAATTATAATTAATAACAATAATTTAGAATAATTGGATTTTAATATTATATCTTAATATATCTGTACATCCACATTTTTATAATTATAAATTACAAAATGATTTTTTTATTACGTTTATAATTTTTACATTTTTATTTTTTATTTAAATAAAACATTTTGAATGACTAATGTCTTTATATTGATATTATATTTTAACATAACCAGTTTCTTAGATTTTTTTTTATAAAATAACATTTATTTTTTAATTATAAAAAAATATTGAACTTTTTATTTAAAGACACAGCTACAAATATTCAATAAATTCAGCTGATTCTGTTTAAAAGCTGTCCCATTTGTTGGAGTTAAATTAGCTCTTTTCCCCTAGGTAAGTGGATTGTTTGAGAGCTGGATTGAGAAACTGGTTGCTGCACTTTATAACTGGGAGAAGGATGCTAACGTCATTGTTGTGGACTGGTTGGACCTGGCGCAGAACTATTATGTAGTTGCAGCCCAAAACACGAAGATGGTGGGAAAAGAGATCGGACTCTTCATAGATTGGTCAAATCAAAATACACATACTGCTATTCTAGGTTTTTAATTTGCATTATTGTGCCCATATTGAATTCATAAGGAGTCTGCCAACGTTCCTCTGGAGAAGTTGCATCTTCTTGGCTACAGTCTTGGCGCCCATGTTGCAGGTTTTGCAGGAAGTCATGCAACCAATAAAGTTGGACGAATCACAGGTAGGTAAATTGGCATTCTTTTGGAAATAAATCTTAGAACAGGTCTTAAATACAACATATGGGACAATTTATTGCAGGTCTAGACCCAGCTGGACCAGACTTTGAAGGGGTCCACGCCCATGGACGGCTGTCCCCAGATGATGCCCATTTTGTAGATGTCCTTCAAACATTCACCCGAGGTTCTCTGGGTCTCAGTATCGGTATCGAGCAGTCGGTCGGCCATGTGGATATACCCTAATGGAGGAAGCTTCCAGCCTGGCTGCAATTTGAGAGGAGCTCTAGAGAAAATGGCCAGTATGGAATACTTGGTAAAGACCCTTATCTGGGAAATTCAGTTAAATTCAATTGTATTTGTATAGCACTTTTCACAATGACATCTATATGCTTTCTCACCATTTACACCAATATTTCCTAAATATTTCCAGAATATGTGGGAAGAGAATGCATACATGCACATGGGGCCACTGGTTGTTTAATTGTTTATTGTTGAAAGAAGACCGTAGCATCATAGAAATTTGACATAAGTTATTAAATATAAAAAAATATAAGTGTTTTAAAATATTAAATGTTAGAATTTTTAAATAAATACAATACAATGAATATAATAAATTATAACATATTTAAAATAAATTAAAAAAACAATTCTTATTTTTGATAAAATAAATACTAATTTATCATCAATCTGAACAACATTAAATGTAAAAAAAACTTTTATTCATAATATGCAGTCATTAAAATATATTAAAATTAATAAAATCAATATAAGTTAAAATATGAATGTTAAAATATTCACCTACATTTTTTATGAAAAATTAAAAATGTAAAAATAATCCAACTAATATATATATATATATATATATATATATATATATATATATATATATATATATATATATATTTTTTTTTTTTTTTTTTTTTTTTTTTTTTATAAAACTTCTAATTAATAATAAATGCTGATTTATCATAGCAATGCTATGAATTTTGCTATGAATAAAATATTGCATTTTGCACTGACACAAATTTTTTAACTTTCCCAAAGATGAAAAGAGATTAGTTGTGTATCAGGAGTAGGCAGTTTTGGCAACTTACTTCGAAACCTGCTACAACCTTTCTACAATTAAATCATAATTGATTTAAAATCATATGAATTATGTTATTATTAATACCCTTAGCCTTAAATAATGCCATAAGATGTGAGCATGAGAGGTCCGTCCACCTGTTCATCAACTCTGCTGAATGAGGAAGAAGCCAGCAGAGCGTACAGCTGTGGGAGCAATGACATGTTCGACCGTGGCATGTGCCTCCAGTGTCAGAAGAACCGCTGCAACACGGTGGGCTACGACGCCAGCAAAGTCCATAAGCCAAGAAGCGTCAAGATGTTCACCAAGACACGAGGCTCCATGCCATTCAGAGGTCAGTGTCACGTTTCAGATGAGGAATTCTTCAACCGTTATTTAAACTATAATTTTGTTGTGTTTTATTAATATGTCTATATAGTTTTTAGAAAGCTTTAGCGGGCATTTAGACAGTACCATTTTCATTTATATAACAATGGTGTTTCAACAAACGTATAAAACAAACTTTTGAAAATAATAATATACGTATGAGTATGTTATTGTCATTTAAATGTACCCTTACTTTTAAGTTTTGTTTGTTGTTGTTGTTGTTAGTGTTTTAGTCAATTTGGTACGAAAATTTGAAATGTTGCTTTGACACTTAGCTGAAATGACTTATGTTCTTCGTTTTAGTTAACAATAATAACCCTGGTTGGTCTTTTTTTTATTATCAGTTTTCCACTATCAGCTGAAAATCTACTTCTTTGGTAAACTAAATCAGTTAGCGATGGAGCCAGAACTGACGGTCTCACTTTACGGTACCAATGGCGAAGCAGAAGCTCTCAAGTTGAACATGTGAGTAATCAGTAATCATATCTTTTAAAGTAGCTAGCATACCATTCAAATTCTTTACTAACTTCATCAAGCAGACAGGAGAAGATCACAGCTAATAAAACATACTCATTCCTCGTGGTAAGCGAGAAGGACATTGGAGATCTTCTGATGCTGAAGTTTAAGTTGGAGGAGTCTTCATCCTCTTTACTCTCTCTGCTCTCCTCGTGGTGGTATGGAGATCCTACAAGTTCTGGCGTACGGGTCCATAAAATCAGAGTCAGAACCGGGGAGACACAAAAGAAGTATGTTTCTAACATTTTTACTAGATAGTGAACATAAAAAGCTTTGATATACTTCAGATTCACATTCCTAAACCATTTTTGCTTGGTGACTTCAATTAATTGGTCAATTAAAGTTCACACAGGTGTCCTAGCAGAGTAACAATAGGTGTAGTTTATCACATTAATGAACCACCAACATTCCACAACCAGAACATCATTTTGAACATATCTACTGTTTTATCCTTTCAAACTAATTTTCGTGAAATGTTTTGGTTGAAAAGTTTACTTTCGTTGCGGCCACTTGATTTGATGTTTTATTTTTCAAGCATTGACATTCACGCACTTTTAAGTGCTTTTACTCTTCATTTTTTAGAATTGTTTTGTGCTTGAAAGATCCACAAATGGGAAGTTCAGCTCAGGATGTGGTATTTGTGAAATGCAAGGAGCCATGGAGGCCTTTATCTAAAAGGTGACAACAGCATACTATAGTTAGACTAACATCTTCACATTTAACTACAAATATTTCTGATAACTGGTGTTTTCTTTGTTCCAACACAGGCTTAAACTGAAGATTTAGAAGTGATTTTTTAATGTAGCACTTCAACATATGTATTTATACAGGTGTTATTAATCTGCACTGACTTTACTGTGTTCAATATTTAATGTGTTGCTATGAATGTGATTCATGAAAATGGATTGTGAACGTTGGTACTAGGGTAAGCCATATGCTTGAAAAGCCTTGAAATGTGATTGATTGTATTCAATAATACTGGATTTTTAGTCATTAGTTAATTCATTTTATTATTATTTGTAACGATGCTTCTGGCTACCAGTATACATTGTTCAAGCATTGTCTTCATTTATCTGTTCTGTCTTTAAAATAATTTAAGTGTTTTGTACGAAATTATACATCATTATACATGAAATGACATTAACAAGTTAAAATTAGTGTTTCGAATCATCTTAATCAACAGAAAGCTGAAAGCTTTAAAGTTATATTTGTTTGGGCATTGCTACACTATTGGCGAAAAGCAATGGACCTTTACGTCTGCAAAACTTCACTAAAATGACGTCACATTAGAAGAATTCCAATGGCTCTTGTCTTGAGCACGTCCAGATGAAATATTATTAGGTAAAACACATTGGTTGATTTTTGACTGAATTATCTGTAAACATGGATGGTGTTTTTACGGCACGTTTTCTCTGAGGGGAATTTAAATACTTACATTAATAACTAAAACTTTAATGTTTTAGTATGTTGTTTGGGCAACAATTACAAAAAGAAAACATGTTAAAGCCCAAATAAATAATAACTGCAGTCATTTAATAATCTAAAAAAGTCATATGAACACATAAATGAAGCATCTACGTTTTGTTGAATGTTTTATTACTGGTACGTGTCTTTAATTAGATAATCGACTTACCCATGCATAAAAAATACTGCATAAACTTACTGTAACTGATATCCTTCTGAACCTGTGATTTCTGGAGGAAACAAATGTGCATAAATAACCATAGATAAGCCATTCACATGTTAACATATACTGTATTGTGCCATTCCCAAAAACATGCTGTCTATGTTAGATTTCCATGAATCTATAGCCATCTGTTGTCATTAACTATTTTGAGTTAATCCGGCTTTCTCAATGTAATGTTCTCGGATTTCTTTGAAGTAAACATAGGTGGACATTGTGTACAAAGTTACTGAGAGCACAATTATTTATAGTTGAAAAACTGTATTCAATTCTCAAATCAGCAATGGAGTCAAAATAACTTTGTAATGATCAATGGTGTGAGATACATGGCTGGAAGAGGCGAAGTAAACTCAAATCATGTTTGGACAGATGCAGTTGACTCAGCTGTGCATCTGGATAGCCTTTAATGTCAGTCAGATGTTTTGAACATTCATAAGTTGCCTCAAAGTAATGTTTTCTTGCTTTCAGGAAGTGTTTTTTGGCAGTTGGAAGGCCCCACGTGGAGAGATGTTTACCTGTCATCATCAATCTCAAGGGGCTGTCCAAAAACACAGTTAGGTCCGGCCATTACTGCTGAAATGGTGGAAATACCTAGAAGTATTGCCCACCAATATGCCTGCAAAAGAGAATATAGAAAAGTTTCAAATAATAGCAAAGTAGATACTAGAGCGTTTTTAGTTTGCTGTTATGCAGTTAGGGTGCTCTGAGTTGTTCCATATTGGTCCATTTGGTTTAGGTGCAAAAAATATCTATCCTTGGAAATATTTACAAATGTTAAAGCTACTGTAAGTCCTGCTACTTTACACAAGACTAGTGAGGCCATCTCTGCAGTAAAGGCAAAAAAGGAAGATGGTAGCATACTTTATTAAACCAAGTGCTTTCAACAAACCTTCATCCAACCAGCCAGGTCATCAAACTCAAAATCCAGTTTCAGGAAAGAATTCTTAAGCCTTGCAATTAGGCCATCTGCGTCTTGGATTCTGCACATTTTGAACCTGTCAAAGTAACCTTGGTTTCTATAGCAGGGCTCCCCAGGAAAGTAGTGCAAAAGAACTATGGAGAGAAAATCCCAAAGTAGAAAAATACAATTCTGATACGAGAACATGTGCACTCTACAATTTTATGGAGTAATAATATCAGTGCAAACAGTTCGCTAAAACAAATGGCTGTTTAAGCATCTAATTTATTCGGAGCAGTAAACACATTCTGTTGTGGTGGGACATTGTGGTTACCTCTCTGCTGGCAGCACAAGTGGCACTTCTCTATGTTGTCTCCCAGGCAGTCACATTGCATACAACGCGCAGAGAGACAGGCCACATTCCTGCGACATTAAGCCACAAGACACTAGTTAAAGAGGACATCATATCGTATGATAGGAAAATAGGCCAAATATACCCAATTTGCATGATTACTATGCTCATTAATATAATGATTCCATGTATTCAGTTCCCAATTAAATATCTTGATCATAATACGTCCGACAAAAGAAATCATTTTGGAAATCAACTTGTCATTGTTCTCCTCGAGAACAGTGTCACGCTTGAGGGAACATCTTTGCTACCAGTGATCTCCAGGCCTCCACAGTCAGGACCCTTGTCGTGCTCCCACATAATATTTGATGCATGAAGTAAAATGTAGATCAGGAGTCTCACACTAAAATTATCTGGGGGCTACAAGTTATTTGGTGTTCTCCATTGGGGACCAATTAAACAGTTGCAACAACAATTGTACAAGCATTTATTTTTAATACTATATAGTTATTGGCCCAATAAATACAAGTAATTTACTTGCTGCCATTAATTAATTTGTACATTTCCACATCTAGGAAGTAGTACCAGGTACAGAATATAAATTATGCAATTAAGTGCAGTGTTACTTTTCATTCACAAACTCTGCAGTACATTAAAGCTTCCAGAAATGAAATGAGATAAGTGGGCCAAAGGTCACTGCCCCCCTTTCCAATGCCTCCCCATAAATCTCAGGTGATATGGATCCCAAATTCAGTCTGGAAACTATGAGCCATGCTTGTCAGCCCTCCGCTGTCAAATGTGACTTAATGAGGAGGTGGACAGAGCAGAACTAATCTGCCAAAGAGCTCTAGGAAGTGTGAAGAGCTTGGCTGCTATTTGTGTTCTATAGTGTGACATGCTACGCAAAAGCCTGCAATAAAACAAAAATGAGCTAGCATTTGGCAACAGTGTAGCAGCATGCATTTTCAAAACAAATGATGCCAATCAAGATTGCATCCATATTTGGTCTGCAATCCCAGTGTTAATCATTCACACTAAAACACATCGGGTCACAATAATGTACATTGTATTTTAATATTGAACAAAGATTAAATTAATTCAGGACATTCATCTTGAGTTTAAATTCATATTTTAATTCAACAAACATGTTAGCTCCCTTGACTATAGGTTCAGGGTAAAGGTACTGTGTCTCCTGGAAATGGACGTGTCAGTTGGCCAAACTATCACATGTCATAGTTTACATACTGTAGAGAGGAACCCCTAGCCCCTAACCCCTCTAAGACTCCCTAGAGTATCCTTTTTTTATAGAAGCTCCTCTTGGTTTCAAGCTCATATAAAGCCAACAGACAATTTTACTGCTGATCACAAACAGCTGGCTTGTTTTGCACAACACTAGCCAATTTCATCATTGCTAATGTCTACTGGTGGGTGGAAAGAAGGGTTAGACTTATAGTTGGTCAAGATAGTTCGTCCATCAAAGTCCAAAGCCTTGGATAGATTTAAACCAGGCTGTGAACTCAGCTGTGAAAATCAGAAGTCAGGCTTATGGCTCCTCAGATTTGTGTTCAGACCCAAAACAATTCTCATTCACATTTTTTTTTATTCCTTTCAGTGGGAAACAAGAACCATACACTGAGGTTGGAGAAACTGGCTCAGATAAAACATATGTGAACGGTGGGTTTATAGAGGCTTTATGGTCATCACCTGTCCCTCATTATCTTCAATTTTGAAATTGCAGAGTCATTTTTCACTGTGGTTCAAATAATCCTAAACACAATTTTTCAAATGCAAATGTCAAAAAATTCCTAAAGGCAGCTAAGAAATATTCTACGCTTTGAAACTTTAAGGTCTTGCATAACATGTCTAAATGCCAATGATAATGGTGTTGTCCTGACAAACACATTAAAATAACTCTGTCAGCTATATTCAATTAGACAATGGAATATAAATGCATTAGATGGCAGAGCTTACTCATTCTGACTAGGAAGAGTGCCAAATTAAATGGTGAAACATTTACTCTGGTGTACTCTAGGTCACAGGCATCTTTACAGAATGTTGAGCTCTTTCTACAACATGCAAGGTGACCAGTATGGTGCCTGAGGGACATCGTTGCCTTTCACAGTTGCTATATCAGGCTCTTTTTCCACTAGACTTGCATGGAGCCATTTTTGTCACAGGGTTTTTAGGGCATGAGGCTGCTGGTTTGCACCACAACACAGTCATTTGAGAGCAGCCATCATTACTGTTCAAAATAATAAGTAAAAGTTTCAAAACAACCATAATAGTAGAAGATTAAGGAAATATAACACAACCTAACACTAGAGGAATATTTTAGACCAAAGCTTCCATAAGGGTTTATTGTGCCAGGCCAATAGACTGCTTAAGTAATGTTATTGTGTAAGACAACCTAGAAGTTTTCATCACCTTGTTCTCCTAAAATGAATTAATAAATAAAACCAAAATGATTTTTCAATTTTAAAAAATTTGAATTAATCTAATTGATCTTATGAACCACTGACAACTCCTTAATAACTGGTGTGTAAATAATGCTATACTTATTTTAGAAATGATAAATTGATCATTAATAAAGTATGGAAAGACAATTATTAAATACATTATAGATATGCTCTTAAATCAGGTATAAACCCTTTATATCTGTATTTATAAACTGCTTATAAATGTCTATTAATGCTTTATAAATGATGAATTAACTGTTTCCTAATGCTTAACTAATGATTAATAGCATGCAGTTATTATAAAGTGTTACCAAAAAATTAAATAAAAATAAATCTCTGTGACCAACAAAAGTTGGATTCTCAAGGATCGTCACATTTAGCTTGTGTTTCGCTAATGTGACCCCACCATTGCAAGTTTTGTTCATCATGATTAATCTTCAGAAATTAACACAACGTTTATGAAATTTGAAATGTAAATACAATTCCCAGAAGTAAAAACTAAGTGTAGGATATAAACAAACTACACCAGTCACATGACTTCAATGTCACCATCATTAAGCTTTCGACAATTCTTTGACTCTTCATTTAAACAACATTTTACATGAAAGTTTGAGTTAGAATTGTTTGCAAGATCGCAATCATAAACACAATGCAGTAAAATGGACTAGTGCGTAAATTTGAGCATTTTAGCATTATGATGTTTAATGTCCCAGACAAACTCTGTATTAGCCATTCAACCACTTGTTAGCAACTGCAGTTTTCAAGACAAGTAAAAGCTTTTAAAAACATACCACCTCTGTATTTATTATATCTTAGAACAAGATGTGAAAGTGAGCCACAACAAGCCCAGTCAAAGATAAGACCAAAAGACTTTGGGCTGTTGTAGGATTTACAGTTTGGCCAAAAGTTTAGCAAAGTTTAATCAAGACATCTGCAAGATGTTAGTGCTAGTATCTATCCAGTTTCTTGCCATGTTTGGGTGCAAAAGCGCTAAAAAGTCACAAAGTTATTGCTCCTTTTATGCTTGTCCAAAAAAGTCCTTAATTAAAAAGTTTAAACATAAGGCCCATCACACATGTAACTTAACGTAACGTTATACTGGATTAGCATGGGATTTAAATGCTAATGTGCATGAAGGAATGTGCTAATGTGCCTCTAATGAAATATCCTCAAGTGAGTGTTTCGCCATGCAGACAAATGCGGATAAAGGAATGCAGTTGTCCCAGTTTTTGTGGTGGGGAAAAGGTATAACATGCATACAGTAGCTCTCTGGTCACATGTCACCACTGCTATGGACTCACACCCCCTATCCTAGCCAAACACAGCAAACACTGCGGTCAATCCCATGGTGACATTCTAGGACCTCAGTTGGTGGCCTGCACCTCCACCTCCAAATGTTCAGTCTACTGGCCATATGAGATCCAAGTGACATTCACATACTGTAACCAAAATAAGGATAGGTTGCATTTACCAAGCACTACCTCTGTGAAAACGGACTGATCTGAGAGTCATTGTGGGTCAAAATCTAAGGAATGTGTTGTTGGATGAGGTAATTTCCCTGTAAAAAAAAAGACCAGGACTAAATCAGTGGTTTGATGGTTTGCTTGGTTTGTTTGCCCATATGCGAGGTCTTCTTGATTATGTAGGGACTGTAGAGTATGTCCCTTTTGTTCTATTTCTGTTTGTGTCTCTGTCCAAGAAGAGGAAGACCACTAGGTTCTTGCAGTCTAATTGGTGCCTATTTATTTGCACATTTTGCACACCTGCTCAAAATAAACAACCCTTTGGACCTCAACTTTGCTATTTATCCTCCTTGTGACTGCTCAGGTCATTAAAAGATTAAATGGTGCAATGCACAAATATCTGGTACATGAAAGTTGTAACTTGATGCCTATTTATGCCACACAACTATCTCAAGTTTTGGTGTCCACAGTGGGCTTCCTAACTAAATAGCTTAACCAGCAAGAGTTTCATTATAACACAGCATGACTATAAAAAAATTATGCTGGCCTAAGCTGGTCTTTTCAGACAAGTAGAAAAATGTATGAATCAATAAAGTCAGGAGATGTCCCATTTATAACATTCAGGATGTTGCAGATGTCCAGATTAAAGGGGAGCGACAGGTAAGGTCATTTCCTGTCATGCAGAGGAAGTTGCTAATGTGGAATGCAGCATTCATTGTGTCGCTGAGAAGATTGTTAATTACGAGGTCAGTTTTGTGGCAGTACTACAAACAATGTACCAACAACACAACCGAGGAAATACAGTAGAGTGTATTTCCCTTATTTAACAATAATATCAATTTAACATATCAAACAATTTTATACAAATAAAGTACATTTATTATGTCCAGTACTTAAAAAAATGAATTGTTTAATTTGATAACATTTTAAATTGTTAATGTGTTATGCCTTCATTTGATTACCACAGTTTTTGATAACAAATTTTTATTAAATCATAAATCCAGAAAATTTTTAAAGAAATAACACAGACTTTGAAACAAATAACAATAAACAGGGTCTTATTATTTTATTTAAAAAATGTGTCTTGTGAATGTAGTTGATTAGACATGCTTTTAGACCATAAAAATGTAAATAAAACATTCAAATTGAAACCAGAAAAAAAGAATTTGGGAAAAATAAGACATGTTATAGTGCCTTAAAAAATATTTTTTACATTTAAAAATTTAAGAAACTGATGTTTAATTATTTATACTACTTTATTTAGATATATAATTTAAATGAATACTACTCAAATCTAATTTAACAATTTAAACAGGATCTAGAAAAGTTTCATCTGAGAAAAAATATATATTTGGGAAAGATTTATTCTGGTTTACTCATGCAGTTACTGTAAGGCATTGTAAGTCTTGCAGTTTCTTATTAGCAAACGTGTCCATTTGTAATTCATAAAACTCATTAAACTTCCAAGAAGATTGTTTCTCTGAACTTTACATGAGAGCACATTCTTTCCTAGAAGTACTTCCCAAAGACCATCACTCCACACCCAGACCCCCACCATCCGCTCTACAATTTTTCAATAGGGTGTCTAGGGTTTGAGTGATGTTATCAGATAGCTTTGCTTCAATATCATGTTGCATGTCAAGGACAGAGGTCACATACCAAAGGTCTAAATGGCACATAAGCATAGTCACCCACCATTGAGTATTATAATATTTTTCCATGCTTGTGTTGCGATCCTTATAGAGAGGATGGGCTGAAAATACCTGGTTTTCCTTCCCAGGCCAGACCAAGAACCCCGCTGAAGTCTCTGTTGGTCAGGAGACAAGAAAGGCAGTAGTTGCTCCAGTTCATCTCGGAAAACAGACTCAATAGTTTCTCAGCCCCAATGTGAGTCTTGACAGGAGGACTGCTGGGATCTTCCTCGGTGATCACCTGAAATATATGGCAACCTGGCTGTGCATTTAAATCATTGACAGGGAAAAAGTGTCAGGGTCTTGGCAAGGAGGAACTCAGGTGCAGACAGGATTTACAACACAAACAGGTTTATTTACAAAAAGGGGAAAACAAAACCCACGAGGGGGAAAACAGGACTAAGGCAGATACAACAATAACTAAACAGGACTGATTAGTCAAGATAAACAAAGACTCAACACAGGAGAACACTAACTACAAATAACACTCACGGTTATACAGGATACAATATCTCAATCACAGGTGAGGAACACACATCACAATCACAATCCTTAGGGAACAAATCTCAATGAACCGACGCAAGACAGAGCACTCTAGGAAAGCTAAATAGGGGGAACAATCAAGACACGACAGGTGGCACAGATGGGACAATCAAGACACGACTAGGTTAACAAGGGGGGCGGGGCAAGGGAACGAGACAACACAAGCACGGGTCTGTCATGATCCTGCCTCAAGACTAGGAAAAATCAAGGACACGAGGGCAGAATCATGACAGAACCCCTCCCTTAAGGAGCGGCTTCCAGACGCTCCTCAAGGGAACATCAAACACGAGACATGACTGACTGGACGGACTGGGACAACGACACAAACCAACAAGACATGACAAATAATAACAACGGCAAACATGAATACACAATGGCCGGGTTAGGGTGGCAAATCAAAAAAAACAAACAGGGAAGGAGGAGGAGGGAGCACAAAGTTCATGGGGGACAGACCAGGGTGGGTGGGAGGGGTAGGGATCTTAGGAGGACAGGACGAAGGCTGACGACGGGGGGTACGGACAGGTCTGGGTGGTGAGGGGTCTTACGAGATGAGACACACTGTACTAGAGTCTTTGCTGCAGAGTCGGCCGCGGCACTCTCCTCCGCTCTCACGACTGCCGACTTGCATACAGCCCTCTTCTTTGCCGGCTCGGGCACGCCAGCGCTCACCGCTGCTGACTCGGGCACGCTCACTGCTGCTGGCTCGGGCACGCCAGCGCTCTCCGCTGCTGGCTCGGGCACGCCAGCGCTCTCCGCTGCTGGCTCGGGCAAGCTCACCGCTGCTGGGTCGGGCACGCCAGCGCTCACCGCTGCTGGCACGGGCACGCCAGTGCTCTCTGCTGCTGGCACGGGCACGCCAGCGCTCTCCGCTGCTGGCACGGGAGGAGACGGGGTCACAGGACCGGCAGGCCCCCTCTTCCTCCTCTTCCTCCTTGGGCGCGGTGCAGAGACCACAGCTGGGTCAGAGGCGGGTTGGGGGAGTTCGGTCTCTGGCAGGGCTGACTCCGACGATTCCGAGGCAGACTCCCACGAAAACCGTCTCCCTCGCTTCCCGGGGAGACCGACGGGTGTGGGAGGCACCTCAGGACTCGGTGAGGGATGTGCCTGATCCCCCAGAGCGGCCACGGCCAGGATACGACCCTCTGGAATCGATGGCAGGTGGGTAGGTGGAGGAGACCTCTGTGGCTCCTCCTCTCGACCGCTTGCTCCGGAGCGACCTCCCCTGGTCCCCCGGAACACCACTAGGCGAGAGCCCTCAAAACCATCCCGCTTGCTGGCTGATGACATCCAGTATTGCCTCCTGTCTGCTGAGTTCCCTTTTGGTCGGTTCATTCTGTCAGGGTCTTGGCAAGGAGGAACTCAGGTGCAGACAGGATTTACAACACAAACAGGTTTATTTACAAAAAGGGGAAAACAAAACCCACGAGGGGGAAAACAGGACTAAGGCAGATACAACAATAACTAAACAGGACTGATTAATCAAGATAAACAAAGACTCAACACAGGAGAACACTAACTACAAATAACACTCACGGTTATACAGGATACAATATCTCAATCACAGGTGAGGAACACACATCACAATCCCAATCCCAATCCCAATCCCAATCCCAATCCCAATCCCAATCCTTAGGGAACAAATCTCAATGAACCGACGCAAGACAGAGCACACTAGGAAAGCTAAATAGGGGGAACAATCAAGACACGACAGGTGGCACAGATGGGACAATCAAGACACGACTAGGTTAACAAGGGGGGCGGGGCAAGGGAACGAGACAACACAAGCACGGGTCTGTCATGATCCTGCCTCAAGACTAGGAAAAATCAAGGACACGAGGGCAGAATCATGACAAAAAGAATTACCTCAGGAGCCATGAAAGCAGAACACTGTATCGCAGAAATAATATGTGGAAAAAAAGGACCTCATGGTGAGGAATTTCAGGTTGAAGTTAAATAAATAAAAAATTTAGAGGCAATAAAATTAATGGAAAAATGTATATGTATATATATATATACATATATATATATATATATATATATATATATATATATATATATATATATAGTGAAAATGTTTAAAATCAATAAATAAAAATAAAAACTAAAAATAATAAAGGTCAAGAGTCAATAAATACCTAAAACAGTCGACAGGAAAATATATAAATAAATATTATGAAATTATTTTAAATTCAAGCCAATAAATTAAAAACAAATGGGTACATCAATATTATGTAATTATTTAAAGTTAGAGACAATAAATAGTTAAAACGTACAACTGAATGAATGAATGAATACATACATTACATAGCATACAACATGCACCTACCTACCTACAAACAGCAAAACTAGGTGTAACTATTTTGTTTACAGTTAGGAATTTCACTTTGAAGTTGACCAGTTGTATACCATATAAACCAGCTTTGTCATAAATGTTGTTTTCTGCTTTCATGTAGGAGGCGACCTGCAAAGCATTAAGCTTACGATTAATTAATTAATCGTAAGTACATATGGATTAATTAATTTCACCATTAATTTCACCTCCTCTTGACACCTTACACAGAAATAGTGATGAACCTTAAAACAGACAGATTAATTTAGCCATAGTAATCTTATCCTATTATTTGATCAGTTGAGACTATGTTCTTCAGAGTTTCAGTTGCAACAGTGAATCCTCCAGAGAGTCTCTTGTCCCAGTCACTGTCAGTGGATTGAGGCATATTTTGGCCGAGAGGGAATGAAAGCACTCTGGGGTAAAAGTGCCTGGTAAGGAATATGAGTGCCAATCTGACCTCTGTTCTTTGAGCAGACCAAGACCCACATATTAGCACACAGCACCGGATTAATATGGTAAAGTTAAAGTGGAGTAACACTCAAGGCACACAGCAATTACACAGTGCCTACACCCAATTACACAAACACCTCTGAATCTATAAAAAAAAGAAATATCACAACTCAAAATATTACAGTATATATATATTATGATTATATTTTATTCTAATATTTACATTTTCATCACCAATAAAAACTATTTTTGGTTTATTTATTTTATTTATACATGTTTAGTCTATTTATATGAATATATTACATATTAACATATTAAATATTTATATATATTTTAATTATTTTTTTATATTTTAATCTGCAAGAATGCATAAAATGTGTCTAAAAAGAGTGAAATTTTTTTTTCAATGTTACAAAAGATTTCTATTTCAAATAAATGTCTTTTCTTTTGAACTTTATATTCATCATTACATGTGACACTGAAAACTGGAGTAAAGATGCTAAAAAAATTCAGCATTGCATATCAGGAATAAATTACATCAAAAAAATGTAAATAGTTTTAAGTGGTAATAATATTTAGCACAATAACTGTTAATATTACTGTATTTTTGATCAAATAAATGCAGCAAGAGACTTTGTTTCTAAACATTACATTTTAATTCCGAACTTCTGAAAGGTTTTTTGTATTTTTTCATTTTTTTTTTGTGTGTAGTACAGATCATTTTTGCTGGGCACAAAACCAAATACAAAAACTTGTTTAAAAAATTTCCAGCTTAGAAACCAGTTAAACAAAAAAAAAAGCAACAAAATAACAGACCCATTATCATTTAAAAGGGTGCTTTTCAGTTATTCTTTGCCAGAAACATTGCTTTTTAGGAATCTTGTAGATGTACTGATTTGGTAAAACAATAAAAATCACCAGCTGTGGAGAGTGAAACAAAAACATTGCGTAACCATCAAAAATTATACACAGACAATGGGAACTTCCCCTAAAGTAAAAGCTCAGGGCAGTCCAGCCCCCACAACAAACCAATCTGGAAAACTCGTCAGATAAAAAATAACAAATGGTTACTTTAACTTGTGGAAATCCTGTTTTTTATTTTCAGCAAACAAAGATTGCATAACATTAAGTTGTACTAAAGTAGCTTTAAGGGCTTTGTTTCTCACAGTAACGAACTTGGCTTTAGTCCATTGGTGACATACAACCCCGCCGTTTCACAGAAGTCTCCAGTGGGATCAAGGAAGGAACATGCTGTGCATCCCAATTTGTGGAGACCCAAAACTGAAGAGGGGCAAAATTTTAGAGTCAACAGGAAAAAATATTGTGTTTATCTACCTATTTGTATGGAGCCCCACACATGGCATGCAGTAAAAAAAAATTGTAGGCTAAATCGTGTGCACGATTAACTTTTTTTTTCTCAATTTATAAATTATGTGCACAATTTACTAATTTCTTCCCTCAATTTGCTAAATTGTGTTCACGAGTCACTAATTTGTTCCCTCGATTTATAAATTGTGCGCACAAATTACTAAATTGTTCCCTCGATTTGAAAAATCGTGCAGATGATTTATAAATCGAGAGAAAGACTAAGTCAATTGTGCACATTATTTAGGAGGGAACGAAATCGTAATCGTATACAAGTTTTAGTACATCGAGGGAATGAATTAGTAAATCGTGCACATGATTTATTTATTTTTTCTTGCATGCCGTGTGCAGGGCTCCATTTATAAATGATTGAATGAATGCATCTTTTGAGTACTAGATCTTGGGAACTCACCTGAGCCACAACAGAAGACAGCTGGTTTTGGACTGGTCGGCCTTCTGCTTTAACCTGGACACTGGTATCTGGTGTGGGTCACAAGATAAAGAAGCAACCTTGAGAAGGAGTCAATGGGAGAGCTTAGGGAAAAGCTCACATCTGTTTTTTCAATGCTGCCACCGAACAAGTGGAAGTGATGTGTTGTAGTAAATATGAGCTTAAAATATATTGCTAGGATGTTATCTGATTTAAAGACACGGCAGGTGGTCCTTGCACTCATTTTGGGTAAATGGCTTTAACCCAACCAGGACCTTCAAACAATAGATAGATTGGACAGATAGAACTCTTTCCCATGCAGTGGGAGACCTCCTAAAAAAGGACAATGTGGTAGAGCAAAATAATTATTGAGTGACATTGCGGAGTGTTGATGTAATGTCTGCCACTTCCATGCGCGATCTTCTGAAAAGCTCTAAACATCTTATTTTTAAATTATTTCCACATTTAGTGTACATTTTAAAGAAATGATTTGGGTTTGTAAATATATATATATATATATATATATATATATATATATATATATATATATATATATATATATATATATATATATATATATATATATATATATATATATATATATATGTATGAGAATAAAAACCTAAACTTAAATGGAACTGAAATTTTTAGTTTTATTAGATTTGTTTTTTTTTTTTTTGTACTTTTAGTAAAATTACTCTTAAAAAAAAACTAAAAATAAGAAGCTAATGTGCTAAAACTTTTAATGCTTTCTTAGGACATCCTGAAGTTTTTCTTCTCAGAAAAAATAACAAAAATTAAAAATAAAATCTATAATTTAAAAAATATATATATATTCATGAATAACTCATTGGGTCTTATTCAGTAAACACAGAGCACATATTTAAGTCTCTAACAATACGTACAAATGATGTAATAATGGTTTATGAACCATATGCACAATAAAAATACATTCTGTTTGTGACTTATGAATGATGCCAAATTACTTTTTAATGTCCACAGACATTCTAACAAAGAAAGATAAAAGGGTCCAATATTTTTGGTCCCACCACTGGTTTCAGATCATTCTTTGGAACAAAATAAAAAGGCTATAGTCATTTTCTTGGATTGGTGAGTTTGAGAAGAGAGAAATGGAGCATGCGAGAATTACTTCCAGACTTTGGCTTCATCCTGCGTGCATCTCTTTCAAGTAGTTGTGCATGTGGAGACCAGGGCAGAAAGGTTTCAGGAGTTGTTTAGAAAACAAATAGGCCTGAATTTATCGAGAAACAATCCACACCAGAGGGGAGCGGAAATTAAAATAAATGTTTATCCAAGGACACCTGCAGAATCAAATGCTAACCAAGAACAGATCTTGTATTTTTTGTAAATCCAAGCAGCACCAATTTATTAAATTACATTTACGTCACTTGAATCAGTACAATTATTATTTCCCTGGAAATTGAACCCAAGACTTTGGTGTCGCTAGCATTGCGATATGACAATGAATTGATGGTGAAATTCAAACTTGCTAAACTGTGCTGTTTTTGTGTTTGTATCTATGTTTTTCATGCGGTCAACACTGATTGGTTGTTTCCTTTACCCAGCCATCTGCGGTGAAACCTAATCAAAGCTGGTCCTCTTCCTGTTAGTTTTAACTTCCAGATGTCGGACAAACCACGGCATTGTCCAAAAATGAGATTTAAATAACAGATCTGATTCGTACAATCAGCTTTAGTCATCAAGCAACTAAAATGGCAAATCCGTTACTAACAATTATTATACTGTAAAAACACAACTATAAATATATCTATATACACACACAAACACACACAACACAGTACATTTGGATAATCATGTTTAACATAAAAATATATATATTTTAATAATGTTTGCTGTAAAACTACATTGTTCGATTTTCACCATAAATTTTATGGTGGTTTATATTTTAACTTTTTTGTACAAATTATAAAACTGGATAAGATTACATGTATTATCCAAATTAATCTTATATAATTTATGGTATGTCGATGGTGTGATTAATATTAAGCATATATAAGTGTAGTTTTTTTTAGATAACAACAGTGCAACAACAGTGATTAATCTCATATATATATATATATATATATATATATATATATATATATATATATATATATATATATATATATATATATATATATATACAGAGAGACCAGGACGGAAAGGTATGCTGTATATGCATAAATACATTAATAAACAGCCTCTGCATTAATGGGAAATGCTCTACAGTAACCTTGAAAACACGTGGAAATGGTGTGACTTCAATCATGAGATCACATGACTGCCAGTATCCAAACACTATACATACACTTGTCTCTCTGCCAATGTTTACCTCCTGCTATACAAAGACAGGAACACGTGTCTTTTCATGACCCCAGTGAAAGAGGTGCACAGACACAAATGTAAATTCCAGAAATTGCATCAAAACAGTTCAGGATACAAAGGTCTGAGACCACTAGTCAAAAAGCACTTTAAAAATTAAATATTGAGCATCTTGAGATTCATTTGGAGCAAATCCGAGCTTTTGTACAAAAGATTTTGCATGCTTAATGTCAAAAACTTCCTTAAAAGAGACAAAGTTATCATATTTTTAATGTGGCCTTAGAATGAATATCCATTACACACTGAGAAAATCTACTGTTACTTACAGTACATGACACATATCTTTAATCCTCTATAGACTGGCCACTTAAAGCAATCATTTCCATGTCAGCTGACAAAGAAAAAAGATGATCAGGATTGAAAAATGGCTTGGCTGAACAGTAAATGCATTACGGTCATTATCAACCTTCTCTATCACATTCATCATTGTAGTTTGTGGTAGAAATAGACACATTTATGAGATTTATAATATTTCTATCAAGTGAACAATCAATCTAATGTGAAATAAATTTGGTTCTCCTCCATGCAACTTCTACACCACTTATTAACAGTGATAAATACTGATTTTTGAAAGTAAACACACAAGGACTAAATCACAGCCTTAACTCAGTGATAAAAGAAATACATTATAATCACTTGACACTCACCCACATCATCCTATTGATAAATAATGTAATGGTGGTCAATGTTGGAGGTGGTGTATCTCTCAGTGGGCTTGACGTAAAACATCCCATTGGCTGTTGTAAGGGAGTCCTTAAACTGACCCTTGACATGAGGATTCCCTCTTATCTTTGAGACAAAATTTTCAGTTTTCTTAATTTTTTTTTTTTTTTTTTTTTTTTACAGTTTTCATCTCCGTAAAATTTATATAATACTTTTGTGGCATTCAAAACACTTAAAACCCTGATGCTTAAGCCTAGTTTCAGACTAAAATGTAATTCTGAGCTGTTTCAAGTGAAAGAAACTTGCACTGATTGATCTTAAAATATGTAATTGTCCTAGTTTTGTCTCAAGATGCACACCATGTCTAAGGCATATTTATAAAAATTGCTTAAATGTATTTAAAAAAAATGTACTTAATTGAACTATGGCATAATCCTGACTTGGTCTAAACCCTGACTATAATACCAGGCCAACGTGTTTCAAAATACCCTACCTGTAGTACTCCTGAGTATATGTGAGATAGATCCACCATCTGAGTTTCATCTTCTGACTAGATATTGAAATCTGTGAAGCTATTTACATCTGGCTGGAGACACAGGTGGAATTCCCTACAAAAATTAAAATATATATAAGTGCTTCATAAAAGTTCATATGTACATATTCAAGTCTAGAAGACGCTCTTGTTTGTTTGGATGCGTCTCACATCTGATGCGCTGGTGGTTTTGTTTTATGAGCTCTCCGCCAAAAATAAATAATGGCTGTAGAACAAATGGTGCAGGTCAAACTACACACCAAAACAAAATACTTCAGGTTTTTTTCATCTCAAAGTCATCTTAATTTTGCCTTAATTGTCTTTTTGTCATATCTCTAATCTTAAGTATTAACAACAATAGTGTTGCTTCCCTTAGCAAGAGCACTAATTATGATTCGAGTGTTCTTTTGTCTGAGTAAGAAAGAGTGTTTTAGTAAGTTAAGCAGGCCAAAGTAAGGGGCCAAAAAACTTCAGCAATCCACACAAATGTCCTTTCATTTACCTCAGATAAACCCACCACCAGCAAGACAAAGCATAAACGTATATCTCTTACCTGTAAAATGTCCTCTAGTTAAAATAAAATTCAGCAGATAAATCTTTGAAAAATCTTCTTAACTCAAAGGGTGCTTGAGGAGTGTTTCTGCTTTTACATGCTTGAACCACACTAGTAACAAGGCATATACAGACTTGTTTATCTGTTTTGAAGGAGGAACACAATTTGAATCCAGTTGCTAAAATATAATGGGAATGTTCAATAAGTTTTGCTCAGGGAAACATGACAATGACACAAGCAAAAGTGTCCCCCAATTTCATGTTTTTCCAAGTCTTTAAATAGGATTTTGTCTTCTGGAAAACTTTCAGAAATCTAGACTGCAGGGGAGAACAGAAATTCTCATGGGTGTGTTGTACAGTAATTGAATTTCCAGCCTTGCTCAGGTGCTGCTCCAAATGGCTTGGTCTACTTGTCATTGTATTTGTAGAGTAGAACATGTGCCAATTCAAACAGCCGAACAATGTTCAGATCTGAAACAATGGACAACATCATTAGACCTGAAGGCAACCAGCAGTTTTTGGATAATAGTTCAGATGGGATTGTTGGGAGCATTATGAACAATTTCTTGGCACATTTCAACAGCATGACATTTTCTAAGAATGAAAATCTGACCTCCAAAACCTGCCTGGATGCGATTGGCCATTTAAGCACAACCTGATCTAATTGTGACATCATTACTTTATGACACTCAAGAACTGAAACATCATACATTGATTTCTCCGCCACCCAGGATATCATCTGTTATGAGTCCCTGGAGTCAAACCAAAGGTTTAATTGATTTTTATCGATATTGTTGTTGCTATTGTAATCACTCTTAAATGCTCAAACATGGGATGACCATTACGAACTCTCGCACCAAAAGTTGCACTACAGTGCTTTGTATTGAAATATTAAACAAAATCCAATAAAACTAACATGGATAATTTCAAGCTACCAATGCACACGAGCTAAAAAAATGCTGGGTTGTTTCAACCCAACTTTGGGTCAAGTATGGACTACACCAACTTTTGGGTAAAAAATTTGGGTTATTCCATATTTGACCCAAATTGGTTGAAACAACCCAACATCCCTGTAGTTTATTTATTATTATTAACTAAAAACAGATTCAGGACTGAATGCAGATGCTCAGAGTGGGGACAATGGCACCCCCTAACTTATAAATGTAATTCATAGTGACATCCAAACCATGAGGAACTACCAGAGTGATTCTAGATAAATAAAAACCCAAATAAATCATTGAGGAAATGGATTACTTTGCAATATGGGAACTTGAGGGTTATGATTAGAAAAATGTATGATCTAATACTCCAGTGATTAGACTTCCACAAAAGGCATCCATTTGATCTTTTGACTTATAAGAGTCATGCAAAGAGTGCATTTATTTATAATGGTTTATTAAAAACCACAGTCCTCCTACTCCATCCTACATCATGCTCTGAATAATCAAGATGTATTGAGCAATTTGTTGGTGGAAATGGTAATCCCATCTGTTTGCTCAGTTAAATGTAAAAAAAAAAAATATATATATATACTTGCACTCTCATAGCTCTGCCAGCAGTCTTCAATTCCCTTAATAATGCTTAGACTAAGAGCGCCACCTAATGGCAACACGATACTAACATGTGCCTCATAATTAAACAAAAGTACCTTTACCTAAGAAAAATCCACAATAAATTTATTGAAACACATCAAAAACAAGTGAACATCAATTTCATGGTGTCAAAGACAGGTTTCATTTGAGCAAAACATTCCTGAGCATTCACTTACAACAAAAAGGACTAAAATCTAAAGATGTGGAATGGAGAAAAGAAAATATTGAAATAAAATCTCTCTTTACACAATGTAACCAAGTATCTGTTCGTCTTTACACCATGAAAAGAAAAGAGGACTTAAAAAATACAACTAAAAAGCCTGATTGGCAATGTACAAGCTGCAAAGTTTCTTTACACACAACTGGTACACAAGGGAAGAGGTTTTAAGTTAATAGCGTCGACCAAATGCTCCGCCTCCCTGCATTCCGCTGCCTTGCATCATCTGATTTGGTCGGTTTAAGGCTCCAGAGAGTGACTGGGACGTCCCTGTCTGTATATATCCACCTCGGCTGCAGAGCAGACAAATTTAAGTTTCAGGTACAACAACAACAACAACAACAAAACGGTACCATGATAACTAGGGGTGCTCCGATCACGATCGGCCGATCGTTAATGCGCATCTCGTCAGTAAAGCCTGTTTTCTAATCAGCGGTTAATTCCATCAGGTGCGTGATTTCACATAGAGCAGCTGTTACTACACAGAGCCGTTGTTAATAGAGAAGATGCGCCAATAAACGCTGAAAATTAACGTGATTTGCGCATCTTCTACCGGCTTTACTGACGAGATGCGCATTAACGATCGGCCGATCGTGATCGGAGCAGCCCTAATGAGAACCGCTAAAGGCCAAACAAGACAATAAAAGCGTAAATCTCGCTACCTTGCCATTCCACCCCGTGCTATGTGACTCTGTCCCGGGACACCTCTGTCTGCTCCTAGGAGAAAGGTAGTAAGTCAGAAAGGAAGAAAACACGCAACCTTTTCTGAACTCAATAGATGTTTATTGGACAAACCTTGCCAGTTTCTGTCCCCGTCCATTTTACGTCCAGGCTCCCAGTCTCTGTTGTCACGACTTTATAAAAGGAAGCAGAGCATAACGACTGAACAGAGTGAGGTCTTTACCATTTAATGAAGCAGCACATCTGACGAGATGAGGAAAAAACAACTTACCCGCCTGGCACTGGCCTCGAAGGATTCATTCCACGCTTGTCAAAGCTGCCAGCCCAATTGTCACGATTGTCCCTGCCATGTCTGTCCCGATCTGAAAAGTGCTGTGAAGGGAGAAAATATGATGAGATGCCGTCTGATACCTGAGAATGAAATCTAATGAAGATCTGTGAAGGACTTTTCTTACCTGGTTGATTCTGTCTCCATGCATACCGCCTCGGTTGACTCTCCTGTTTGAAAAGGCATGTAAATTACAGTATGGTAGCAAAATCTATACACAAGAAATTTGGGTGCTGTTGGATAGAGCTGGCGTTACCTGTCCATCATCATGTCATCCGGAAAGCGGCTGCGGTCTCTGTGGTCAAAGTCTTGGTAGCGATCTTGGCGTCCCAAATCCGACCTTCCACAGCGATCATCCATGTTCATTCTCTTCATCTGCCAATCATCTTTCCTGTACATTTGAAAAAGGAAAGAGGATAAACCCAGACACTTTCCAAAAAGAAGCAGGTAGAGTTAGAAGTTGGTTGTGGAAACCTTGTCTTTTTCTGGTTTTGGAAATTTTTGCCATCCTGCTCTATGCGTACCTGCCATCCATGTCAAAAGGCCTCTTAAGGGAACGTCGGTCCTGTTCAAAGCGTAGCTGGTCCTGTTGTCGCCGCAGCTCCTCCCTCTCACGATGAATGCGCTCCTGTTCACGTCGCCGCTCAAACTCTATTCGGAGACGTTCGCGCTCCAGAAACTCGCGCTCCATGCGATCGGCATTCAGTCGCTGCTTCTCCACCTCCAGCCAATTGCGCTTCCTCATCAACCTCTCCTTCTCCTCCCGCTCCCTGAAGAGGCGGATACGTTCTCGCTCCGAACGGCTGTCACGGTCTCGCTCACTGGAATGTAATTTACAGGTAGAGAAATCAGTGAAAAAACTGCTCAATTGGTTTCTGAACAATACTAGATCAGGTTGATGGGAAGATGATGATGGGAGGCAGTAGTTACCCAGAGTGCCTGCGTCTCTCCACCTCTCTAATCTCTCGATCTCTCTGCCTTTGACGCTCCCTCTCTCGCTGCTCTTTGATCTGGTCAAAAGACAAAATGTCCTTCCTATCCTTGCTGGAGGACTTACGGTCACGACTCTTAGTGCTCTAAAACAGAAATTGGTGCGACACTTCAACAACACTTCCAAAAGCACAAGGCAGTTGGATTTAAAACAGCTCCAATTATGAAACATACTCGTTCTTTGCTTTTTGTTTTCACGCTGATGACTGGCTCTCCTTTTGACTTATCCATCACGACAGTCCTCTCTCCTCCTGGCTCTGTAATGGCAGGATTGAACCATTAAAATCTGGACACCATAAGATACTACTTAAGGTATTAACATATGTGAATCCAAGCTAAAATTTGTACCTTTTCCATCAGAGCTTTCAGGCTTCTCCTCTTTGTTCTCAGATCTGTAAAAATGAATCCATATGATGAGACTAATACACTTATTTGGCATGCAGAGATGTCTTCAAAAACTATTGATCTACAACTTACTTTTCTGTTTTAGAGTCTGAAGAGTGTCTTCTGTCACTGCCAGTCTTTTTGGTATCACTTTTGTCGGCAGGCTTTTTTCCGGCAGGCTCGTTTTTAGCCTAAATATAGATACAGGTCAATCAACTGGCTTTGTGTCCACACTTTGCATCAATAATGTTGACAGCCACCCAACACTGATACAATACTTTATGCACCAGTGTAATTCATAATTGAAAGTGTAGAAATAAAGGCCCTTACACATTAGAGAAACCCTCTGCAAGTAAAGAAGATCCATTTCAAGTGAGAGTCAAGTCAGTTTGAAATAAAACAAATCAAATTAATTGGCTTTCCAAATGTTGGAATTGTCATTGGTGAATGAGACACACCAACGAACACTTGCAGTAATTTCTGGCTTCCTCTAGCATGTTAGCACCTTAATAATAAACTAAACCAGGTACCCTTTCAACTGAAATCATCCGGCCGTGCAGCTCAGTTCTGTGCAGATGACTGATGCACTTTGTTGCCTCCTCAGTAGAGCACATGGTAACGAAGCCATAGCAGCGAGCACCTGGGCTTCGGGCGTTTGTTACTACTTTAGCACCAACAACCTGCAAGAAGTACGGGCATGTAATAATGGATCAGGACACGGTCTAACCTCAGTAAAACCAAACTTCCAATGTCTAGTTTTGCAAACCTTGCCATATTTGCTAAACAGATTCTTTAGATCTGTCGCTCTGGTGGTCGAAGAGAGTCCACTGACCCAGAGGTTCCTTCCGCTAGCAGCTGCGCTACCTTATAGGGCACATAATCAATTTAGAAAAGTCCATAAACAATTTCTTGTTTAAAAGTAGTTCACCGGACTCCCACCTTTATCATCTTTAGAGTCAGGCTTGCTTGATGCATCCTCATCACTACTAGAGAAAAACAATACGGTATTATGAGAAATTGAATGGGCCGTTTAAAGGGGATAACCAGTGTCGATAAACAAATACACACCTAGTGAGGACAAACAACCTCAAGCAATGAACAATGATTTGGATACTACAACTTAAATAGTCAAGTGAAGCCCAATTATGTTAAAACATACCTTGGAATAAGATGGCGAACCAAATTTTTGGTACATTACTTTTTGAAGGTAGAAAAGAAATGACAAAATGGTAGACGAAATGCGCAGTTGGTTACACCTCCCAAGAGCACCCATACTTGTTAAATAAGGAGCCAATGAAACAGAGAAAGCCATTGTTCTAGTAGACAGAAAACAACAAACCTCTTTTTCTGATCATCACCCTCTACAGAGGACTCTTTGACTTCTGAAGACTCAGCAGGTTCAGTCTTCTTGCATTCCTCGACCGCTTCTCCTTTAGATGCCCTTTCCGAATCAACTGCGCTTTCGATATCGCACAAATCTGTTTCGTTAGCATTAGCGGCCTTAGCAGAAGTGCTCTCAGTGTCCACCAAATTGTCCTGAATGTTTTCTTGGTCCTTGCTTATTGATTCAATTTCACTTTGCTTCGATTCATCAATGTCCTTTTCACAGGCGGATGATTCGGCTTCCAAATTGGTGGCCTCCTCGGTGTTAGTGAGGTCCTGCACATTGCCTTCCTCTTTGTGAGAATCCCAGACTGAAGATTTCTCGTCTTCAGTCCGCTCTTCCGTGGTGTCTTCCTTAAGTGGCTCTGATATACAAGACCCGGCTACTTTCTCAATTTCTACGGATTTAACAGGAATAGAATGGCACAGAGTTTAATCACTTCTGAGACATTGCAATGGATTTGGTGGAACTGGACTAGGACGTGGCCCTCTGCTGTCTCATACACAAACAAAGACAAGCTACCGTGTGAAAAGACTGGAAAAACCAAAGCGAGAACAATCAACAAGCTTCCAGACAACAGGCCATTTCTTTTCAGTTCAACTGCACCCCAAATCAAAGGGCAAGCTGTTGACTAGCGAAAGTCACAAGACCCACACCACATCCGAGTGTCCATCATCAACTTTATTACTTGAAGTGTCCGTGATATGGAAGCAGCAGCTTGTGCTGTCTTTACAGGAATTGTGTTTCTTTTGAAACAAGCAAATGGTCCATTAGTGAAATCTCCAATTAAGAGTCCTAAAGAGATTTTGCTTCAGCATGATCCAATTCTTCTCATCTTCTCTTTGTGGTCTTCTTTAGGCAACCTAGAAAAACTAAATTGCATCTGCAACAACCATTTAAGCCAACCTATGTGCTAACTAAAACAGATTACTGGCTCTTTGCATATCTGGACCTTTCAAAAAAGCATATATGACTATAAAGTGGTTCTAAATCAATATAAATGGCTAAATGTCTACTGACAGCAATGCATAAAGCCAGTAATCAACTTTGGATTTCCAGTCTCTTGTTCCTGAGTAACCTGATACATTTATACTAAAAGGACTTTAAGGCTTCACCCTGACCTTAAGAGCAATTCCAGGCAACCCCATACAGTACCTTTCTCACTTTTTGTGTCCTCGCATCCATGCTCACCATCATCCTCCTGCTAAAGATGGAAAATAAGTTGAATAAAAAAAAAACAACACCCATCAGGAAAAAAAACAACTCTCAAAATTGTTGACTTACATACCTGACAAGACGCTTCCTGGTTCTCATTCACATTTGCGTCATTAAGATCCATTTCCTGAAAGCCAAAAGAAAGCGTCACACAATGTGCAATAAGAACAGAACAGCAGTATCAATGGCTAGTTTTAAAAACTTACATCAGATTTACTCATGAAAACACCACAGACATCCTCCACGTCATGGTCATTTGCATCATCCTCCCTCAGGCTGCCCGTGTTCGCTTCGTGCGACAATGTGTCTAGAACCTCTTCGTCATATTCATCTCCATCAGGCCCACCTCCATTGCCCATATCAGCTTCATCTAGGACATTCATGTCCATAATATCCATCTCATGTATGTTCTCTGGAAAAGCATCCGGGTCCTCCTAAAGGAAGTAAAGGCGGCTCTTAGTTTTGATAAACCTATGCAAAATAACCCAACCCAGTTACATAGATCACACCCATGAACAAATTTATATGACGAAGCACCTGGCCATCAACAGAGTCCTCCTCAAGGTTGCAATCATCAGGTTCATCCTGTCTCTTTCCTATAGAGCAAAACAGAAAAATATGTTTTCAGACTTAAACTTGAAGCAAGTTTTGTCTAGATTTGTAACAACATGATAATGTAGAAAATGAGAAAAAAAAAATACTAATAATACTAATAATACTAATATATATATATATATATATATATATATATATATATATATATATATATATATATATATATATATATACACACACACACACACACACTTTTACCTTTTGGAGTTCGCCGAGGTGTTTTTTTAGGAGTTATCTCTAGGTGTACGATGATCTCATCTGGATTCCCGCCCTCTTCTTCAATGGCCTAAAAATGAAAGTATGATTTATAGTCAAATACAAGCATAAACGTCACCCGTCTGCCTACTGTTTACAGTTTCACAACAATCCATAATTCTTTTACAATGACAACGTACACTTTACACTTGCGAAATGACACATTACGCAAGCATTGAATTCAAAACATCCTGCAAAGCAAGTTAGATGTCAGTAACATCCAGACAGTTGTGTGCCTCTCCAGCCAGCAAGGCAAGACAGACCTACCTATTTGGAAGTCGTGTTTTTTTTTATCTGTTATTTTTTGTTATTACTTCGAATAAATGAATATATTTATGACAGCTTCCTTCAGCTGGCCTTTATTAAGCTTCGAGTATGCCTTGGCAATGTGTTCCCTACAACTCCTGTTGCAAGGAAGGAAATTAAAAATATATATTATTGAATCTATTCTTTAATATGATATAGCCTAGGTTTTAAGGAGGTTTATCCATACTTAAGTAAGCCGACTGATTGGTTGCCGCTGCTTCTGGTCCAGTCAGCTGCTATTAAGCTGCAGGTTTTAATAATTCTACTCTTACTGCAATTTTAATAATTAATGTATTCTTAGGAATCTACTCTTTCGTATCATTGACATTTTAAGAGAGGTTTGTCCAGATTAAAGTAGCCAAATAACTGTGATCCCCGATTCAGTCCAGCCAGCTGTTATTGAGCTCCTAGTTTAATGTGTCTCCTATTGTTTTTATACAGTCTATGGTCTCCTATCACTCTCTCTGCAAGGAAATATATTATTGCATGATTATGAATTTCCTTTTTGGGGTCCGTTCTTTTAAATGATTGACATTTTAGGGAGGTAGTAATATGAACATACTAATATATATATATATATATATATATATATATATATATATATATATATATATATATATATATATATATATTATATAACCTTATTCATTTGACAAATTAACACCAGTAATTCAATGCATCAGCAAAATCAGAGAACGAATCGCTTAAAAAGAACACATGTACCGTTACTCCAGTAAACATCCACCCCAGTATGCATGCAAAGCAAGTTTAATCCAATATATAGCAGGGAGTTGTAAAAATGCTTAGACATGTTTAAATCTGGTGTTATATCTCTTGCCTTTTTGAGTCTTTCTGAAAGAAGGCTCTTGTTGCCGCTGATGTCGAGATTACGGCGCTTCAGCTCGGCCTTCAAATCGATCACTCTCAGCTCCGATAATTTACGAACCCCCGCCTCCACAGGCCCCACGTCTGGTGTGGACGATTCTGACATGTTTTCAGGATGTAAGAACGTTACGATGGAAGCAGAAGGACGAGCCTATCTCTCTACCCCGCGCACACTCACCGAATTTTAGACAGAGTGCGATAAACAGCGATTCTCAATCAAAACAAAATGGCGAAGTCCACTAGCGTCCTGCGCATGCGTCTGCCTTGGGATTTTAGACGCATGCGCTGAAGCGTCAGCATGGTCAAGGTCCGTTTGACAGGAGCGCGGGAACCTGTGTTGTACAAGAAGGTTTTTGCGAATAAGATACGTTACAGGTGGGAATGGGAATCCAATATTATACAAAAATAGTCTATTTAGTCAGTTATTGATAAAATTTTACATCAGCTGATGTGTGATGATAATATTTAAAGGCATTTTGAAAGGAGTGCAGGAACTTGTTTGTAATATTTTGCCTGTCCAAAAATAATGTTACTTGGTCTTTTCGTGAGTAAAAAACATTTTAAACAGCAGATTGTAATTACACAAGTCAAGGTCACCTAACATACTGGGTACTGATATATTTTAGAGGGTAAAAACATAGTGTAGGCCTATATGACATGCATATTTGCATCAATTACAATTCAAAATGTTTGGAAAGATTGGTTTGTCAGGAGCATGGGAATTGCTGGGGGATTTGTTTTTGGTAATTTGTTTTATTGCTAGATATGTATTTTGTTTAGTATGATGAAATTCAGGCGATAGATGCATTACAATCATCACTACAGATAGAATCATTTTGTGGTGTAGTTTAATGAAGAAGAAAAAAACGAAGACAAATAGGATAATTTAATGCATTTGCAAATAAGATAACTGTAAACTGTAAAAGTACACCAACTTTCTCAGTTATATTACATTCACAAGCCCCTGTAACATGGCAGTCGGGTGATTATATATATATATATATATATATATATATATATATATATATATATATATATATATATATATATATATATATATCACACTGTACCATACACTGTGCACAGCTTTGTAACCATACACTGATGCACAGCTTTGAACACTTTCCTGCTAAATGGAAGTAGGTAAGTTGCTAAATTTAAATGGGAGCTCCTGAGAAGAGGCGCTAGGCAAACTCTTGATGGCGGGAGGTTCTTCGGATTCAAGGAACTCAGGACATGTGGTTTCCTCTGGTTCATTCTTTAAGCTAGGAAATGTGGGTGATTCCATGGGTCCTTGATAGCAGGACCATGATGTGGATTCAGATCTGATGGAGAACGGGTTTACGTCGGGCAGGTTAGCTCTGAAGCTTTCACTGAAGGATGAAGAATCCATAATACTGGAGATTTGTCGGTCAGAGGAGGAGGTGGGAGAAAGTCGTGGCTCATGGAGGTTGAGTTTTGACACTAATGGTTTGCCTACACTGACTCTTTGCTCTTCCAAGACCTCTTCATCCAGATTAGTATACTTGTAGTGTAGACAAACAGTGAACGAGAGCTCTTTCTGCAAGGGGGAAAACAAGATATGCCTTTATAATACACATGCTTCATAAGCAATACATTAAATATACAGGGATTGGAAAAAATATTGTGAACACCCATTATTATACGGGTTAATAAAATGTGTGTAGGCCACAGTGAAAAACAAACGTTGATTATCTTTTATTTTCAGTGTTAATACAAGCACTCATTGAAGTGATTTGCCAGACTTCCAAAAAGGACAAGTCATTGAAGCCTGTTTAACAGGAACATCCATTACCTTAACTGCCCAATTTGTTCAGTGTTTTAGGAACAGCAGTCTTTACAATTCTGACTACATACCAAAGCATGGCAAGATTCTGTCGGCAAAGAAGATTAGCAGGCGAAAACCGAAAAGTGGATATTATTGGCAGTCGAACACTATGAATGATTGTGTCCATCAGCACAGAACTACTGCTGCAAAATGACCTCAATAGTCACCTTAAATACCCAGATTCCACAATTACTGACCACAGAGAACTTCACAAAGCCAACATCCATGAAAGAGCTGTACCTGCTCAAATTTTAATCACCAATGCTGGTGTGATCTTAAAACGTCAACATTGAAGTTGATTGGCTGAAAACCACCTGTCTTGAATATTACCAAACCACTGTGAACAGTCTGGAGAGAAGAATGAGAAGCAGGATCTATTCTTCAAGTTCTGATAGATGACATTCCACTAGAGACTATTTAAAAGTTGTGTGAATCTATTCTATGAAGGATGGAAGCTGTATTAAAGGCACATAGTGGTAAAACACCTTAAAGGCAAGGTAGGTGTTTTGCTTCAAAAACATTTTTTTGTTATAATGGTTGAAAGTCTCTTCACATCCTGCAATCAAAAGGTCTAAATGTATTTATATTCATTTATATTCTCTGTGGAAGGGATAGGACCATAAAAAGTTCATCCAATCAGATTCCTCGATCCAGAGATCCAAACAACTTTTGTATTTGGATACCTCTGTGCACTGTTAATGCAGACATGACGCGTCATCAGCGTCTTCCGTTACGCTATTGCAGACAGAGCAAGAATGGAAGGCATTATTATTGTAATATTATACACTTTGTTTGAACTGTAATGTTTTTCTCAACTGTAAATGAGACAATAAGTAATCTGACAGCATTACATTCAACTCTCCACCAGCACTGTCTCTCATTGTGTCGATGGTTAGCCACCGGACTAAATAAACACGCTCGTATGTTTTGGAAGATCTGTGACTTTGCAGCGATTATCCAGGGAGGGTGGGATCTTGCTTTTGTAGTTAACTTGTTATTGCTAGCCTTTCCTAAATCACCTACGCTACCTTTTAATAAATAAATATTGCCTATTTCCAGGTGTTCCCTCATTTCGACCAACTCCTGTATTATACTGTGCACATACTGTACCTTGAGCCTTTGCAGGGCACTAATACGAGTGAAGAGCTGGGGCTGTTCCAGAGGCAGTAGATCATCCATGGACAGTAGTAAGCTGCCAGCCTCGAGAAGACTCTCCTGATTGCTGTGCTTCAGGTCTACTTCAGGACCCTGAAATGATATCATTGTCAAAACTGACTACAGAAGATGCACCAAGTTAAAGCAGGCCATGACAAGGTAATTTAATTAATAGGAAAGCATTTAAAGGGATACTCAACCCCAAAATGAAGATTTTGTCATAAATCACTTAACCCCATGTTGTTCTAAACTAGGGGTTGCGCGACTACTGATTTCTGCTAGTCGATTTCTTATATAAAAAAATACTCGACTACTCATTGTTCATGCTACTATAAATTTAAAGACATATAGAAATAGTTCTTGTCAATAAACGCTTATTAATTCATAGCCTTATGCAACAATTACATATATCAATTGTAAAAACTTTATAATTATGACATTAAATATAAAAAAATGTATGTAACAAACAGCCAGTATTTGTTTCTGTAACAATTACAGCATTTTTCGTATCTGCATTCGGATACAATGTCGTGTTACTTGATAAGACCGTTATGACTTTTTTTCATAGTTATCTCTGAACAAGTATGTCGTCTTAAACTATAATAATTATAATTTAAAAAAAAATATATATTTATAATGCAAGCAGAGAGATGTCATGACAAACGTTTAGGGATCATTTGAACCTGACTGAATCAATTCAATGCGCACATAAGCGTTACGCAAACCAGTAAAAGATAAAGATGAAAACATGTAGGCTAAATAGAAAATGTATCTGTATCCACGTTGATTATTAGCCCACTCTTAAGAGGGAACTGGTTTGGTTTTTGAGAAACTGAGACACGCAACGCAGCTGTTGGATTGGTGAGTGTGCTGTGCTTGTTCCATTCATTCGTTTCATATTGTAGCCTAAGGTTTAAATCATTGCCTTTTAAATATATACAAATAATAGAACAAGTATGATGTATTATAATAGGTGATATTATTCTTGCCAAGCTCTGATTTCTGAGAGATGCACGGAGAGGCAACAGCAATATGGCATTCGATTTGCTCTCTTTCAACTCATAAAGTTTGCATTCATTCACTTCACACTCTATTGCGTGTCTTTATAGGTCTGTTTATAATATTGCACTGATCGCCTGGCTGAGCTGTTATCTAGCAAACACCAGACTGTGCAAGCCTCAGCCGAATATTCAGGCAAAATTATTCCTGTTCCGTTATTCGTTTTTGAAGCCATTATCAGTGCCATTCCGAATAAGGTATGCTTCAGACACACCCCTAATTATTACATATTTTCATTTTACATGCAACATAGATAAGGTCATAGAAAGTAACAGCTACATGCAATATTGTAATCCTAAAATTCACATCGTACTTGCAAACTCTGTGCATGCATTATGGTTATGTTATATTTTCTCAGGACTAATTCAATTCATTCTTTGCAGATCAAAAAAGTCAGTTTACCTCTGTAAAATCCGAGAGCTGAGCAGAGCAGAACACAATGTCTTCAGGAGTCTCCAATATCCGAGAGTAGATGATCATGATATTGGAGAACTCTGCAGCAAAACCTAGCTGTACCTTGACACCACATTCAAACTGAAGACAGCAGCTCTCTGGGAGGACTGGAACAATTCACACAAAATTGTCATTATGTATATCATAATTTTATTTACAGCCAAAGTGCTTTGCATAAGGATAGAAACTTAAGAGGTTTTATTAATGAAAGGTCGAACCATGAGCGATGGCCCACTGTAAGTTTCGAGTTGACGCTGTGACTTGGCATGCAGGAGCCTGAATGCTGTCTGTCAGGGCACGACGCTCCGAGAGATTACTTCGCAGCTCTAGAGCCTGCCGACCACGAGTGATTTCACACCTTCCCATGTCTGCAATGGACACTGACTCTGTAAAACTATGCGGTCACACTTGCTGTCATCAGTTTTTTTATAGGAGCCTATGACGTAGATGTGGCTTAATAACACATTTGTAAAAAAAATTAGTTGGAAAAGTAGTTGTCAATACCAACAATGATTTAAACCCCAAACCTTCAGCTACTTTGTCAAGTATGACCGTAACCTTCTCTGGCTCCATCAGTCTTTTCTTAAGGAAGCTCATGAAGATTCCATTAGAGAGATCGTCTTTATTTACTTCAAATGCTTCGGCATCAACACACCTGAATCCAGAATGTGAAGACTGTAATCACAATCTTTTAGATGCCAATAAGATAATTGTCATTGAATTAGACTTACGTTGCATAGCCAAACACTATGTTTGCTGTCACTCTCAAGGGGCCAGGTTGTGGGATGCTCTCGTCATTTGGGTTTCTGAATGAACAACACAACTGAAGTCAGTTTCAAGTAAAGTTTTATGCACTATAATTCTGATACACTTATGAATCAAACCGCACCGTTTCCGACACATGTCCAATAGAAAGACATTAAGTCCTGTCTGGCGCGCTTGCATGCGCTGTAACACATCCTGCACCCAGAGGCAGTGCTTGAAGGTATAAGAGGCTGGAGCGTCGATGGGTACCATGAAACTGTTCCCATAGTTTTCATAGCCATGACCAGCAAAGTACAACAGCCCTTGAAATGGTGGACATGGATGAAAAGATCCAAATGTTTTTAAATAAACAAACAATCAGGATGTGTAGAACTTAGAAACTGTCCTAACATTCCATAGTTGTTGAAGTTCAAATGATGCAACAAGGAACTAACCATAAACACCTCGATCCAACAGCAGCAAGAACTCGGTAACAGCACTATGCATCTCCTGCCAGTTGAGGTCCAGCAGAGAAACGACTTTAAAGTCTAACTGACGTAGAAGGTTTGTTAGCTCGTGCACATCTGCCATGGGAGCTCTCAGCTGCCGGTGATGCAGGTAGTTCATGTTTCCAATAAGCAGTGCTACCTTATCAGTGGCTATCATTTTTGAAGTGACAAGATTGACATATCAGATCCCCCGAATACAATAAATGCCAAGAGCAACCAACACACTTCTGCTTATCACTTACCGCAACAATCACCCATTTGCCTTGGACCTGCATCAGGAGCACCTGTAAAATATAAGGTGCATGTGAGTGACAAAGAAAGCATCAGTAGATGTGTTAAATTCATGCAATTAAACCGACTGTGCTTACCTACTTTAGGCGCTTCCCACGAGGGATCAGAAAAGGAACCAGGACCTGAGTGAAAACAGGCCATGCTATAAAAAAATCTTTTATCTATTTATTTCATTTATATTTAAGGGGATGATTATAAATGGGCGTCTTACCGATGTTTACTTGGACCTGATCACTCCATGCTTCATGATAGAGGTTGTAAACCTTGCAAGTATATGTACCTCTATCTGCTGTGGTTATGCATGGAATCTGAGAACAAGCACATACAGATGCCCAAGTAAGTAATTTCAAGTGAATTACTCCACACATTCAACTGTGAGTCTTTGATTCGTACCTTTAAGATGCTTCTAGTGCAGTTTGGCATTGGCTGTTTGTTAAGATACCATTGAAACTTGGGAGGCGGGTTGGCCTGAGCAGTACATTCGAGATAGAGAGTGTCTCCCTCCATCAACACTTGAGGCCTAGGTTGCCGAGTTATGTACACCCCACTAGCTGACGATGGGAAATAGTCACTGCTGGAACCTGCAATTGACATAATTTGTCAGTGATGAAGGAATTGTGATTTATTTCAGACTCAGCTTAAAGAGAAATCTTCACATGCCTGCACTTGTGCCTCCAGACCTCACTAGACGTACATGGGCCCAGTCGGAGAAGACGTACTTGTCCCCAGAACTTACACGGCAGATGTAGGGACCCTGTTGAGCTGGATTAACAGGATTCAGCACCAGCTCTGGGCCATTGCCTCCTGGCACCTACCGAGAACATAAAGAACCAGACTTCGAGTAATATTCTTAGAGTAATATTCAGTAGGTTCAGTTACAAATTTAGACCTCATCTTTGCCCTTGAACCACTGGTAGGCGAGGTCCACAGGTCCGACGGCTCTGCAGCTCAGAACCACGGGCCTTCCCTCTGGTACCCGCTGACTCTGTGGCTGACATTTGATGTCAATCTGCTCCATCACTACCCAAAAACAACAAATAACACCTAAGTGATATGACTCACCTTCTTCTGCTTGGGTTACCAAACCAAAACTCTGACCACAAAGGCACACCACAGTGAGGATAGAGGAACTGTTCTAGATTAGATCATAATCTTTTGTATATATATATTTAGCTACCATGTGTAGTGAGAAATCCAACAGCCTCTCTGTGCTCAATTTTCTTCAGGCACTGAAGCAGGAAAGCCAAGGTACACCCTCTATCTGCAAGGAGGGCAAGCAGGTATCGGCCAGGACTGCCATCTGGACTTAGCACTTTGAGTGAGCAGTCAATCAGCTCTTTGTCACTACAAAAAAGTAGATTCTGTAATAGTGAATCAGTCACAACCATGCACAGTGTTGCTAAGTTATTTCACACAATTGAGTCTATATATGTCCTACCTGCAGCAGAACTGTGGCTGTTCGGCCAATGCCCTTGCCAGCTGTTTCCAACCACACTTTAGATTGTCTAGCATGTTACCAAGTCTGTTAAGCACTGCCTCGCTCAGGGTTTCTACACCCAAATTCTTGTCCTCCATAACTTGGTAAATGATCTGAGAAATAAATGACAAGCGGTTTATTTAAAATTTTCGTCAAACAGCAATGTTTTTTTCAAGATGTAACACCTCTAACACTAGCTAGCTCTATTCTTTTTTTCTATCTGTTTTTTTTATTTATTTATTATATTATTTAAAAGCCCGTGCTACGTGTACGGAGTTAACCTAACTGAGACATGTTATAGCACTTATATATAATTGCTCTTCTTGTTGTTTTTGATTGCTTCCACTGTCCTTATTTGTAAGTCCTTTGGATAAAAGCGTCTGCTAAATGAATAAATGTAAGATGTAAGATTTAGTTTTCAGTTGTTCAACAAAATGTTGGTGCATTAATGTGATTTCTGTATCGGTGGTTTCTATTTCTGTGATTTTTCAAAACAAACTATCAGTGAACTTCCCAAAACAAACATTTAAAGAACTATGTGACAGTGCATTAATTTCCTAACAAATGTTACCCTACTCTAAAACCTTCACCCTATCACAAAAGGGGAAGATGTGCTTAATGTCTAGCCTCTTAACCAATATCACGTAGGCTAACAAATATCAAAACCATTAAAAACAAACCTTACTCCATATATATATATATATATATATATATATATATATATATATTAAATCCAAATTTTGTAGACAATGCTACTGACGTTTTTCAAAAACATTATTATTTTTTTATCAACTTGAATATGAAAAATACATTTGTGTTCACATGAGCACGTGTTTTAATCTAGACTTGTATGAAAGACTTATCTTTTTTTTTATCATGTAAGAATATTTGATACTGTAACAAACCTATAGGCTATCACTATTATTTCCTTTATTTAAAAAAAAAATCATAGAAGAAAAAACTACATAAACACACAGACACAAATCTTAATACGAGTTTTATATTACCACTGCCTTTGTTCCTGTATTAAAAGACCCAACAAGCCTATAGTACCATGAAAATGCGGAACCGAATGCACTCTATATTGTTCTATATCCGACACAATGCTTTAAGAAAAGTATGTTTAAATAACCAACCAAAAGGGTAATTAATTTAAACATTTAGTTAACCTGACAAAAAAAACACTTACCTGTTATACGGTAATTTAGACTCCAGGAAGTGAGTTTATCCCGGCTTCGTAAAACGTAACTTGTCAAGCGACTGCAGCACAAATATTATTGTATTTAAAAAAAAGATATCACTGTATGCAATCTGATTTACCAATAATAGTTCAATCGGACACTAAATATGCGTTTAACTCACTTTGAATCAGTTACTGCGACTACTGCTTATCAGACTCGGTAAATCAGTATGGTAAACATCCGCAGGAGTTCGGTCTTTTTTTCAGTCAGCAGTTCCTCTTTCTAACATGTATTTGCATGCACTCCCACCACGCGCAGCACGAGCTTTTTACTTTCACCTTCTCCCGACCTATAGCAGCAAGCCATCATCAAGTAGACGAGTCACTCCTCCTGTCGTAACTTCGCATAACTTGGCCAAATATACAGGTAGACAGACAGACAAACAGACACATTCATTCTGTATCATTAAAGATTTCCACAACTTTCTTGACAAGTAGACTCTTATAACAAACAACTTTTGGATGAAAAAAAAAAATACACTTTGACATTTTGCATTAGAATTTATTTATTTTTTCATGTGACATAAGTGAGAAAATAATTATAACACAATAATACAAAGAATGACAACAAAAATACAACCACTTGATCCTCAGACACAGTACCAACACACCAGCAAAACTGAAAAAGTGTGTTTATCTTTGTCAGCACTAATTTGTTTGTTAAACTTCTCCATATCTGAAGTCCAGATGCACCTCAGGTAATGTCCGCTGTGAATGCAAAAGGTTCACCCAGGCCTTGCTCTCAAATATGCATGATTATGTCCAAAGTCTCTACATCTTTTTGCCTTTATGCAGTTTATTATGTCTCCAAATATGCTCCTTCCTTAAAAGCTTCCAGTATTCGCGAGTGTCTGGTTCCAGTTCGTTGAGTTTTTTGGGTTGACCGAGGTCCAACTCGAACAACCTGAAGGTACAGGACAACTTGAGATACAACCATGGTGCTTTTGAAGCTTGAGATGGAGTAAATTTTAAATATTGTTTTCACCACTGGATAAAAAAAAGGCAATTTTTTATTTTATCTCACAATTTGACTGATTCCCTCCTAATTGAGAGAATAAAAGTCTGAATTGTGAGATACAAAAACTTCAATTATATATTTTTATTTGTATTTTTTTTCTGTGCGGAAACAAGCTTCCATAAGTAAATGCATTATAAAAGCACAAAGTAAATACATCATCATACCATTCTGGATATTCTTCCTTGGGTTTAATAAGAGGATCCTCTCCTTGTTTGAAGATGTTGACTCCACTTGCATGAGTGCAAAGTCTCACTGGATCCTTACAAACTTCTGGACCCTTAAAAACTTCCTTTACCATTCCTTTACCTTTGCCTTTAGTTACTTTAAAAAAAAGCAAGAAATAATATTTCATAAAAATTGCTATTTACATATTTTATAATGTCAAAATAGCATATGAAATATGAATATAAATAAAAAAATAACAACATTGTATAATATAATATTAGACAAATAGATTATTAATAATTTGAAAATTGGTTCTACAAGGTCAGAATTTGCAGGTAAAGTTGACATTGTATGAATTCAAATAAAAAATGCGTTAGACAGCACATCTTACCTGGTTTCTTACTAGCGTAACTACGGGACTGAATCCGTAAAGTGTAACCAAAGAGATCGTTATAAGGATTAAAAACAGGCAAGTTTATCCTCTTAAAACATTGAAGTACGCTATTTGCCATTGTGCCTCTTCAGCCCTTCCACAGTGTTGTCTGAACTGTACATGTATGTAAGACTTCCGGGTGAAACTGCAACTCGCATGCGCACTTTACACACAGTCTAGATCCAACATGGAGGCCTGTTGGCTCAAACCTCACTGTTTCCATCAGCGCTTTATATCAACCAGCACAATAATGATTTGTAAACATACAGTGTTACAGAATCTGAACAAAGAAGATGTAAAATGTAAAAGAAATGAAAGAAAAAAAGTTAACACATAATTGAGCTTAACCGTTCAAGCGTGTACGTCTGCAGACTGCAAGACGGTGGCGTAACTTGAAGTGGGCGTAACTTGAAGTAGGAGGCGTAACTTGAAGTTGTCCAAATCACACAGAACCACGCGAGACCTCAAAACGATAAGTTATTGGCAATATGGCGGCACAGAGTAGAATATTGATTACGTTTTAAGGGAGGCAGGGGTTTTAGGCAGGATTTGATTCATGATGTGTGTGTAGATATTAATGTTAGGGGACAATGTGAGAGTGTACGTTTTAGTAGGAAAACGTATTATCTGACCCACACTCCGTAACAGAAGAGGGCGGTAATGCACCAATAAGCTGGATGCCAACCGCCGTTAAACTGGAAAGAAGACGAATATGACAGCTTGCTGTGAGAGACAACGGTGAGAATCTTATTTTTTTCTGAAATAATTATTTAAATTGAAGTGTATAAGTCATTTTCATACAGTGGTGTTGTTTTTGGAGTTAATAATTTATTAAAACTTAGGCGTAAAGTAAGCAAAATATAAGCAAAAGGTAAAAAGACGCTATCCCTAGGTATCACAGGCTCAGTCTGTCTGTGACCTACATAATATAGCATATTTGTGATTTAGCTGTAAACATGTTTTATAATGCATAACTAACAGGGGAGCTCCATTAAGTACACGACTCAATAGTAGATTTACATAAACTATATATACTTCTTGAAGACTAATACTAAAATGTCTATTTATCATCTGACTGGATAATGTTTGATAAGTATTGTAGATGAGCACATCCAACAGACATGAAACAGGTGTCTGAGTGATATGTGTGTGTGATATTGTGTAGAATTCACTTTTGTCAACACTGCTATAGATGAATGTGAGTCATGTAAACAAACAAATCTACATAAAGTAACTAAACATAAGTTATCTATTTTATTTGTCCATTTGCAATATTGATAATTTAAGGAACATTTGTGTTGGATAAAAAGTGAGTTACATCAGTTATTAGTTCAACATGTAAATGCAGTATATCACAGATATATAACAGAGGAGACTGACTCTTGTCTGGATGTTACAGGGACAGATGAGACACATGTGTGTTTATCTGCTGTAGAGTAACTGATGAAGGAATGCTACCATCAAAGGATTTGTGTAAGTACACTACAAAAATAAATGAAACATTTTAAATCTTAAGTTGTATTTTATTTTAATGTAATTTTAAACAACTATTACACCTCCTTTCTTATTCTTGATTTCTGTGCATTTGCTGCAGATCTTTTGTGGTGGAGCAGGACCTGCAAGGAAAGGTGAAAAAGAGGGAAAACCTGAAACAAAAGAATAATGTAATGACTTTTTGTATTGTGTATTTTTGTAGGACATGAACATGTCTGTAGACTGGTGTGTGCACTGAGGATGGAGAAGACCACAGCATCATCCTGGAAATGATCGAGAGTCACAGATGAGATGCTCCATCACTCCAGCTCTTACCGTCTCATCAGGACCAGATGCTGCTGTGGTGTCTTCATCCTCAGTGACCCCAGAGCCAGTGAGAGCATCTAGAGAAAGACCACAAGACACTGAGCATGTGATTTTGGTAATGTTTGTTCAGCTGGTTAATGTTTAAACAATGAAGGCTGACTTTCAGAAGCTTCAAAAGCATCATCAAAAAATGTGATGGAGCTTTTATCTGAAGTGATTGACAGTGCTCTTATAACAGGGGCCTACAATCCCCTGATCAACCTGGAGAAGAGAGCCTTGCTCAAGGACACACTGGTGTTCCTGTGGCTCAAGGGGTAGAGCATTGCGTTAGCAGTGCAAGGTTGTGGGTTCGAATACCAGGGAACACATGTTAGGTAAAAACTGTTAGTCTGAATGCACTGTAAGTCACTTTGGATAAATGTATAATTTATTTATATATTTGAACCACTTCAGTGGTTTAGCCCACTACAAAAGTAATAAATCATGTACTTGTAAACTCTGTGTAAATGTTTTTCAGGTAGTCGTGCTCATGGGGTGCAGGCACACGAAAGTTTGGAGCAGACACAGCAGTCAGATTGCCCTGCACGTGTTCCCCTGCTCTAGCTTCAAGGTTGTGTGGTTCAGAGAGCCGTCATCAAGGTCTTCCTCATCCTGTTGCTCAACGACATCCCCGTTGAGAAGAGTGAGATTGTGAAGTGCAGCGGCAGAACTGTATCAGCTGTGTTCAGATCGCAGGAGGATGTTGGGTTCACCATCTGTAAATACTTGATTGTTAGAACAATAAGTCTGAATGAAGCTTTGTATCATGTGTTGTTGACTTGTGCATGTATGCATTTATTGTGATGCTAACTTTTATACATTATTTTAATCATTTAGACATATTTTTGGTTGTCAGTAAATAAAATATAAATATTTTATCCATTAATGTATTAATTGCTTGACTGAAAATGGATGTATTCACATCGAATGCATTTATTTAACTAGTGTATATATTCATGTATAGCTGTGTCACAAAAGAAAATACATTTGGCTTCTTTTACTAAAATGTAATTTTAAGAAAAAAAAATTATATAATTATTGGTTGGCATTTATCGTTATTATTGCATGGTAAATGTTGGGGTGGGCAAAAGATGCAATTCATTATGGGGTAATGTTAATTTTCGAGTAGTAATACTTACATTTTTAGAGTATCAAATCAAGTCTTCTCCAAAGATGAGATCTTCAAGCAGCTGATCGAAGTACCCTTTGTGCAGATATTGCAGTCGCTGTGAGGTGTTTGTGCACCTGACCCACTTTTTATTATTATTGCCAAATTATTACATAAAAGATCATGGTAAGAGGTTGTATCTGACAATAAACAATCATAATGCCATAAATCAGTAAATAAAAAAAATTATGTGTTCATAGTATGAGATGCTATAAAAGAAAAACGTTTTTCACGTAAAATTATTTAAAAAATTTTCAAGAGATAACGATTTTGGGTTTTCTAATAAAAAACAAATGTTTTAAGGATAACACGATCACATTAGTGGAGTTAAAAAAAAATATATATAAAAAAATCAACAGTATTGGCCATACTACAATCACAAAATAAAAAGGCAGCCGTTTCTGCAACGTTCTTCATTATCAAGATAATTACAAATACAATAATTAAACCTGTCACTTATATCTTTTACGTTTTTGTGCTTGTTATAACTTTGTAGGTCACATGATCAACATAGCGGATGATGATATACAATTTGGATTCATACTTCATACATATGCATTTAGGCTGTAGAGTATAAACTCTTTTAGCGCTCCTTAAGTTAGTTCTTTAATTAAGTGCCTAATTAAAGGGTATGCGGTTTCTAACGCATCCCGACAAAATCTCGTTTTGAGGTCTCGCGTGGTTCTGTGTGATTTGAACAACTTCAAGTTACGCCTCCTACTTCAAGTTACGCCTCCTACTTCAAGTTACGCCCCCGTCTTGCAGTCTGCAGACAGACCCTTCTCCAAGCGTTCACTCATGTCCTCTAGATGGCAGTAAAGCAGAGACTAATTAATAAACATCATCCGTTTGTTCGGACGAAACGCTCGTCGATACAGAGAAGCTAGCTAACATGTCGGAATACAACGCAGTTCAAAAAAGCTCTTTAAAACTGAAAGGAGTCTCTGTAGCAAGTAAAAAGTATGTATTTGTTTTATCTTAATATTTACCTAGATATATTATTTTTTAGCTGTGTTGTGGGAAAATGTTGGCATTGCCTTTAAGACAGCCGTTAGCTGTCATGCTAGCTAGTGTTGTTGTGCGAGTTATGTAATACAACTAAGTGATTGACTATGATTTACTTTTTTTTTAATCATAGGAAAAAGAAAAAGGACAAGGAAAGGAAGCGTTTAGAGGAGCAGGCTTTGGCCAGTCAAAACAAAGAAGGAACGAAGAAAGTTTATGTTGATAAAAGGACACCAGCACAGATTGCGTTCGACAAAATACAAGAGAAACGGGTAACTTAACGTTATGTCTGACGCATTGTATATTTATGTGATATATGTATAAGTTCTGTTATTCATTTGACATATAATACAAGGTATTTAGGTGATTAATTGACTTCCTGTGATTTATTTCGAACGCTGAGTTATTAAATTACGTAATTTCTAATTTAAGGCTTTTTTTACCGATTGAAATTGCGGTGTGACTTGGGTGGTAAAATAATATTCTCTCATTGTAACATCCAATAGCAAATGGAAAGAATTTTAAAGAAGGCCTCCAAAACACACAAAAGAAGAGTTGAGGTAAATCTGCACTACTAATGTTGATATTCATATTTTAGGGAGCACCATGTGTGTGTTTGTGAGAAAGAGAGGGAGGGAGGGAGGGAGGGAGGGAGGGACAATAACATTTTTTTTTGTGTGTTACAGGATTTCAACAGACACCTGGACGCACTGACAGAGCATTACGACATTCCCAAAGTCAGCTGGACGAAATAAATATCTATGGATTTTCGACTGGGTGAATTCAGAGCAAAATCATCTGCTCTGATGTTACCATACATGCTGATTGCTTACTCTTCAACAAAGTCCAGGGTTAATTTTTTTTTGCTCCGTTTTCATTTTCCATTTGAGAAGTACTGAAATGATTCATTGTATATTTCGATTTACAAATTGTAAAGATATTCCTTAAGGTCATTTGCCTGTTATTGATCATTATGTTTTGCAGCTTTTGATTAAACTATTTAAGCTTTTGATTGGGTTTTGTTTATTGTAAGGCTTGACCGCCAAATACGCAGTCAAAGTGTTTTATTTGTTGCATTTAGTCTTGGAATATTTCTGAATGGTTATGGTGGCCCCAAAACATGTTTGAAATATAACTCTATGTAAAAGCATAAGTCACTGTTGGTTTAAGAGTAACTTGTTTCACATATAAAGTCATAAATAAAGTCAGCAAACAGCACAGAATAACCGCATCATTTATTTATGCTGCAATGCATGCTAGGAGCTCACAAATCAACAACAGTGGATCAGTGTTAAGTTATGCAAAAAAAGTAATTGATTACTAGCTTCAAATGACATCTTCAGCAATGTAATCAGATTATGAAAATGTGCAATTGATGTTCAGACAAGTTTAAGTTATCATTTGTGACATTGTTAGTCACAAATGTCAAATTTACAGTGCTTTAGAGTTTTGCATGGATATGAATTTTTCATTATAACCAATGAAATGTAAACACGATGCAACGAAATGATTAAATGTGCAATATAGTGAGATTCTAATAATATATTTTCTTTACTATCACTTTTTATCAATTTAACACATCCTTGCTGAATAACAGTATTGATTATATTTAAAAAGAAGAAAGAAAAAAAAATTACTGACCCCAAATTACTGACCAGTATTTTATATTACTACAAAATATTTATTCAGCTTTGATTCAGCTTTGCATCACAGAAATAAATGATAATTTAAAGTATAATACATTTAAAAACAATTATTTTAAATTGTAATAATATATCACAATATAATTTTTTTTCTGTATTTTTGATCAAATAAATGCAGGTTTGATGAGCAGAAGAAACTTCTTTGAAAAACATTAAAAATAGTAATGTTTCCAAACTCTGTACTGTATATATATATATATATATATATATATATGTATATATGTATATATATATATATATATTACCGGACAGTTGGTTGTTTTAGGGGAATATGTGTGATATTGGGTCAGTTTCTACTGGCATTCCCCAAGGCTCAATTTTAGGACCCTTTTTAGTTTTTATTTATATATATCTAAATCTGATAACAGCAAAAAAGAAAATTATAAAAAGTTGTCCAGACTGCAACTGATTTGAACAGCTTCTTGAAATGGGTCGAATCACCAGAACCAGCGTGCAACTTCTGCACTGGAAAACAAATAATGTATTGTGTAAGTGTCTGATTATTATTATAATCAAATGTCATGATAACAGAATCACCATTAAATCAGCTTTGACAGACTACCAGCCTGGTCGTTTGCCCTACGTTTGGGACCCCCTCTATAGTGATCAGATTGATTATCCTTTATAGTGATGATCCTTAGTAACTTTTAATATCATATAATGATAGCATAGTATAATAGCAGATAAACGCTGTAAGGTGCTGAATGGCCAAAAATGATGTTGCAACACATGTCTGCCTGCAGAAGGCACTGTTGGATTGGTTATAACCATAGACTGTGTAAATACAGGTTGTGCCTGAAGTGAAGCACAGTGGCTTTTTCTTGCAATCACGTGTTTTACATTTCGGTCGTGTCTTCCTGTCTTTCTTCCTTTTCTTTTATTCACCCGTGGCCAGTGACTTTGCTTGATTTCTTTTAGTTTCTTCTAACTGAGATATTCACTAGTCTAGTGTCTGGCAACAGACTACTTTTTTTTTACCGTAGTCCATTAGTTTATGTTCAGTCAGTGAAATCTTATTTCATAAGGATCTTCTACCAGCTCTTATGCAGGTCGGGCGATTTGTGAGCGTGCTCTGAACAAACATGAAACACGGAAAACCACACAATCCTCTTGTTAGTTAGGCTTCTCCCTCATAAACCGAGCCTATCAAAGCTGCACCACAGGGTATACTCACAAATTAGGCCTATGTTGCAATGTGCAAGATTATTTAGCTGTTTATAATACATTAAAGAGTCATCAAAAAGCAGTAAACACAGCAATCTGCTGAGTGGACAGCAAGACAAATATTTGACTGGCTGTGTTTGTGAATTATTTACAAAATGACAAACTTACTGTAACATTAATCAATAATTAAATATCAATGTAATCAGAACTTATATACTGGCATCCCCCAGGGCTCAATTTTAGGGCCCTTACTTTTTAGTTTTTATTTATTCCTGATAGGTCATCTTTTATGAAATGGATATCAAGTATCCCTTTTATGCAGATGGCACACAAATGTATATTCATTGTACACATAGTCAGAGTGAGTCTCATTGTTCATTAAATGTTTCTCTGAGATAAATTCATGGATGGATAATCATTTTCAGTGCTTCAAAGGGTGATATGACTGAGGTACTGCTAATTAGTTCTCATCAGCTCAGTAGAGTTGACCAAAGTCCTCTTTTCACTGATGGTTATGTTCTTGCAACATGGTCTCACTCCAACTTGTCAAATAATGGAGGACCCTGGTCATCAAAAAATGACACTGAAGGAGTGCTCTGTGTGTCAAAAAGTGATGCCAAACTGTCCTGACCAAGCTTCAATATGTGAAGAGTTGGAGTGAGACCGTGTGTTGGTAGGCTACTTGAGTTCCAGAGCAAATTAAGAAATAGAGTGATTTTTAATTCCTCATTGATATTTGACCCTCACATACAAAAGCGTTGTTAAGACTTTGTTTTTGTTTTTTCTCAGAGATATTGCAAAATTGTGCCTCATGCTATCCTTCTCAGCTACATAAAAGTAAATTCAGATATTTGTCTCCTCTTGCATTGATCAGTGTAATGCACTTCTTATTGGGGTTTCTGAGCATACTTTAAGTGCAGTACGTTCAAAATTCTGCAGATAGAATTTCAACTAGGACTAAATCTAGAGAATTTTATTCCCGTTTTGAAGTCACTACACTGGCTACCAGTTAAGTACATAATCGATTTCAAAGTTCTCATGAATTCATATAAAGCTCTCCATTGTTTGACCCCGGAGTATTTATCTAAACTTTTAACACCTTATATTCCAAATGGAAATCTTTGTTTTTAAAGATAGGTTATGAAAATTATTGCTGGTTCTTATTTTAATCCTCTTGTGCTATTTTGTTTGATTTATTTATTTTTGTAAAACACTTTCACAAAAAGAAGCTCTTTTTTAACGGCTTAATAGAAAAATAATTTTTTTTGAATTTTTTTTTTTTACAACATCTCCCGTTGAGTCAATATATTTACCTCAGACACTACACTTTAATTAGAAATCTAGTCATAAATTACTGTTCTAATATATCAATTGCATAATTTGTGTTACTTTATATTGGTGTTGTTTATTTGAGGTTTTCCGTGCACTAAACCTCCCCTGAGCCAAAATCCACAAAACCCCAGACGCTGCACCTTAATTAGACGCTAGTCATAAATTACCGTTGCTGTGGATTCTCTGGGTCTGTGACACTGCAATGATGTCACATATGGTTCTGATGAGAATGTATTGATGTTATCTAATGTCTGACTTCATAAGGTTCAACTGCTATGCTGACGTAACTCTTTGTCTTATATTGTGCTCGTCTTATCTTTAAGATTTAATACACAGGTTAGCTTTCGGCTAGTACAGTTTGTGGCGTTTTAATTTTCAGTATAATTAAATACATCAAAGAGATGAAGGCAGCTTGCAATTATTTCAGTTATTACTAAATAATGCAACGGTCTAGAATGTCACAATGGAAAGTCCCATTAGAAGCAGACAGTTTTAATTTTAGATCCTAGGAAACGTTTTTCAGCTTTTTTTTATATCTGCAAGATTTCAGTTTAAAAGTAGAGAGAAGTGCATGTGCTTCAATATGTACAACCCAAGCTGTTTGTTACCTTCACAACTGCTGAAAACATTTATAAAATGCTGTTATATATTAAGCATTGCTGTTATATAAGCAAAGCAATTGCTTTTTCAGCATACTATTCTTTTGGTGCTGAAGGGGGCACTTGTACGGTCCCACTTTGCAATTCAAGGATCAGTCTTAACCCCCTGATTAGCCCACAAAACTCATCACCCAAGATGGTCTGTAATCATGAGCATGCTGCCTGTACGGGCCACATGGGCTAAACACAGAGCTCGAACCCACAGACATAATGAAAGTGCTGTAACTGAGATACAAGCCTCAGTGGAAAGGGTTTTAGAACAGGATCCACGTCAGTAAATAAAACTAATAAAAATAATCTAATATAAGTATTAAAAACAATACATATCGTTTTGTTATAAATAACACATTTATAAGTACATTAATGCATTATTTACTGATAAATAATGATTTTTTTATGTTTCATAAAATCAAGTAATGATTAATAAAAAGTATATTTATTTTTAAATATATTGTTTACTGATAAATAAATGCATTTTTTAATTCATTATGAAGTAAAGTTATTAGAAACAAGGTGGTGTTTTGGATAACATTTTCTAAATGTATTTATTGATAATCGATGCATTTATTAATTTATTATTAATTAACAAATAATTATTAAAATAATCAATGTTATTTTGTTATACATAACATGATTTATAAATAAATTTGTTTATGAATTTGCTGATTAATAATAAATGCATTTAATTGTAAAATCGAAAGTAATAAACAATTATGAACATAATACATGTTTTTGTATTTATACATACATTTATTTATAAATGTACGTATTCTTTACTAATGATTATTTAGTGCATTTATTAATTTATTATAAAATAAAGCAATAAATCATAATTAAGTATAATTTTGGAATAAATAAAATGTAAAAATACATTTATTAAATGTATTATTCACAGTTAATCAGTAGTTCATAAATATACAAATAATTGTATGTTGTTATAAAATACTAAATTTATTTATAAATGTAATATTAACTGATATCCAATAAATAAGAATAAATAATTAAAATAATACAGTTATTATTGAATTATAAATCTAATTTGATACACCGACATTTCTTCCATTTTAATTATGTTAGGTAGGACAGCACACTGTAGATAAACTGCTGACACTTAACTCTTTGCTTGTTATTGCTTTCTTTTTTTTTCACTGACAAACTAATCCCAATGGAATTCCTGTCAGAGTCTAACTTTGATAAAACTTGATTTAAGTGACCGGAGAGGGAAGTCCCGGTGAGTTACGGACATAATTCATAACCAGAGTCGACGTTCGCCCCGTGACAACGAGCGAGAGAGGTCAGGACTGTATCGAAGAGACCAAATGGTAACAGGAAAAGAAAACACTCAAAAAGCAGACGTTGATGTTATCTCTCGCAATAACCATCAAGCGAAGAAAACAATGGAGAGAGAATGCAGAAAGCTTGAAGGGAATAAGGGCGTAATATTGTGAGCCTTTTCATGCAGATGGAGAACCTGCCAATAGTATTGAACTTTACATCTTAAGGGTCACTGATGACGAACGTTGTGCTGCCCTGTGGGACTCTAAACACACGACTCAATGTTTATGTTCCAGTTTCATGCCTCAGTAATACTGAAATTGTGATATGATAATAATACACATATGAGAAAACGCTCAGTGAAAAGTTATTTTACATTGGCAGGCATGAAAGCAAAGCTTATCATTCTTTAATTTATGGCAAAACAAGCAACAATCAAACAACAGCTTATGGCTCAAATTGTTTTTGATTTACTGTCGGCGCTAATTCAATAAAACGAGGACGACCGCCACATGTTTTCAAATCTTTCGCAGACCTAGAGGAGCTTGAGGCGGACAGAACTTGATTTAATATTGTAGTCAGCTGCACTATGGTGATTTTGTCGCAGTCTGGTGCAAAATCTAAATCTTTAAAAGAATAACAGGTTTTCTTGAGCCAGAGCTTCAGGTTGTTTGCATTAAAGCGAAAGGTCACGCTAAAATTTTAATTCAGACGTTTATTCACGGCAAAGTAAATAAATCACAAAACAAATCACTGCAGATCGATGAACAAATCATTCATTTCAACAGTTTCTTTTCAGTGAACCCTTAATCCAGTTAACAAAGCTGACTGAGTGGTTCATTCATGAATTGAGCCGTTTCTGATTTGTTAACTCACTGAATCGATTCACTGATCCGGTCCCAGCTGTTCTTGAGTAAAGAATCGGAGATCTTTCTCACAAACTGTTTAGCTCTGAAAATAACCAAGAAAACAACAACAGCAGCAACAAAAAAAAACATAAACATAATTCATATGACTTGTACACTTTATTTTTTGAAGTTGTCTGAAGTCATACGATCCCTTCAAAAACAGACGAAATCTAATAGGTCTATTTTTTCGCAAGGAGTCTTGTTGAAGTAATCTAAATATTCAGATTCAGTCATTGTTTATTCACTGCTAACTAACTAATTCAAAAGAATCATTGATTTACTGAGTCAAGAACCAGATAAATAAACATATCGGACTTTTGAACAGATTCTTTATAATGTTGATGCCTTTCACCAATCTGATTGAATGATTCAAACACAAATTGAATTGATTCATTCATAAATCGGACAAACTACTGTCTGTTCCTTACACAACTGTACATCTTCAGAAGATTTAAAATATAGTGCAAAAAAGCTATGTTTCTTTTTTTCTTTTTTTTTTTTGTCATTTTTGGTGCTTAATAGCATTCTGAATAGATCACAGAAGACAGAAATTCATACAGGTTTGGAACAATACATACAAGGTTTTGGGGGTAACTCATTACAAGTAATGTACGTTACGTAATCAGAGTACTTTTTTCAAGTAACCAGTATGCATTAATTTTTTTATTTACAAGAAAATTTCTGAGCAACTTTTTTTTTTTTTTTTAAATAGCGCAAGTTAATTTGTTTTCCTATTTATTGACTGACAAGTCTTCTATCCCCATATTGGGAGAAATCGGAAGTACATTAATGCATTCCACTCACTCACACACACACACACACACACACACACACACAAATAAAATTTAATATCGATCTAAATGATTCAAAACAGTGAAATGCAAACTCAGAAAATTACACAAGCCTGCAATAATTAAATATGTTAAATAACACACATGTATCTCATCCCATTTTATTAACTAATGTCTTTGCTGCTGACCTTTGATGATCCAGTTCAAGCATACTTATAAGCAAAAATGACTTCAGATAAACTAACAAAGGTGCTTCATTGTTTTTGTTTTTTGTTTTATTCATTACACTTGTTGTTGTGAAAGGGCTTTTACATTTGCTTTAAATAGAACTTCTTTAAACAACCAAGCCCTGCTCATAAAAAGTAATGCAAAAGTAATGTAACACTGAACTTTCCATAAAAAGTAACTAAGTAATGTAAATAGTTACTTTTTTAGGGAGTAACACATTATGCATGCATTACTTTTAAAAGTAACTTTCCCAAAACTGCATGGTGAGTAAATAATGACACCAACTGTATAGCACCTAATACACTACTACTTGCAATAATGCAAACACAGGATATCATCATCTGCACGTGCATTTTCTGACCCATCCCTCATTTTCCCCATAAAAGCTCTGTACTGGGTTGGGGGGAGGATTGTGGTACGGGGCCAAATTACAAACCTTCCTCCATCATCTAGTCGAAGCTCCTAAACTCTACCTACCAATTACGACTACAAACCCCCTGCACACTAAACCATCCTATTTTACCCTTTTTAATGTTATAGTCTCGCAACCCCTCCAGGAAGACGGATTGTTTGATGGCTCAGCAGACAGTCATTTTAGAGGATCCTTAGAGGAAACAGCAATTTAGACCCATTGTCTAGACACATGGGGAAAAATACCTAGTTTAAAATCGTCTATTAGATATGTACCCATTGACTGATGTAATTCTATGAACATGATGGATATACGAGCATAAAATGTAGTTGTTTTTAAAATCTCCATAGCATAAGTGTCTACATATGCCCTTAATTGTTCTCAAACACACATATTTAATAAGCAAACGAGAGCCAGATATCCTTAAGCCTATAAGGGAATGGCTAACTGTCAACACATAATCCTCCACACTACACCGCTATTAAAACCTAATGGCAAACTTTCGTTGTTATTGTTACACTGCAAAAGCTGCACACTTGATCTAATATAACCTTCCCCACATGCTCTCCTCCAACAGCTGGTTTGTTCTCGTTGTGACGAATCCAATGGCAAACATGCGCACGTGGCCCATTGTTTGAGCCTGGGCCGGACATCAGGTTCACCTCCACTGCTGGTCTCCAGATCCCAAATGCAGATAATTCTAACGACTTGGCTCGAAACTAAAGCCTGAAATTCAATACAGCTGTTCCCTCCCAGCTCTTACCAGCAGATCTTGTTAACATGTCTTCAAGTATGATTATGAGATGATACAAAATAAGAGCCCTGCGTGTCCTGCATATGTAAAAAAAAAAAAAATCTACAGATGTTGTTACACTGTTCTGTGTCTACTAAGCCCCTTTCACACTGCCATTCCGGCAAATACAGGGGTAAAGTGTTCCTGCAATGTTCCTGGTCGCTAGATTTGGCACTTTCACACTGTCAGTGATGACCCGGTATATGTGCGTGCTTTCACACACAACCCTTGAAAATCCCGTAACGACACGTGACATCAGCGCGTGATCTGTAATGTACAAGTCGACAAGGCTAGGCACGTTATACTTTCACTGAAAGTGAAAGTGAGGAACTAACTGATCTCTGTTCATTAAAGTTTGCACATATGTTTTCGTCGCGGATGTTGATCTTCCTTCAAAACAGCCGGTAAAAGAGCGATAATGCGCGTCATCACTTCGGTACGGAATTAGATCTGGCTTTTGTTCACACAGCGCTCGTACCGGGTCGAACCCTGCAATGTTACTAGGTCCCCGACCCGTGGTTGCTTTCACACAGAAGGCGACCCGGCAATGTTCCAGAAATATTGCGGGTCCGACGTGCAGTGTGAAAGGGGCTCTACACTAGTTAGCCTGCTATTGAGCATGAGAATGCAGATACTAATGTAAACATCTGGATATGCTTGCTTTGAAAAACAGAAAGTCCCATGTTTATCCTAAAACGAATCCAGGTGGATTATGCCGACATTTCGCTTAAAAGATATTACATTGCTTCTTGCATATTTAATGACAATTTTTTTAAGTGAAATGTTTAGTGGCAAAAAAAATACGCTTTCAGTTTTATCCGAAATAGATGAACATGAATCTGGCAGTTGATCTTTGTATGTTTTGCAGTTTGGAATTTAAATGTTAATGCTTAAAAGTTCATCTTGTTTGAAAATGTTGTAACACAGTAAACTCTAACCTAAACCTAACCAATAGTATTAGCAAAACGTGAGATAAAAATCTATTTGCTGAAGCAATCATATAATTTAATCTAGCTTCTACAAGTCTTTGCTGTTTAAGTGTGACTCACACAGTGCTGTACCAGGTAAGCTACCGAGCAAGTTTACTATGCTAAAAAAGCCATAGACATCAGAAATCATGCACTATATTAAGTGTTTTGAGGTCATAACATATTATTGTAAAAGGAAACAAATGGAAATAAGTATTTGGTAATTTATAATTTCATCATTTATGTGAAAAGGAATAAAAGTTGTCAGTCTTTTGCTGCCCTAATGTTCATTTCAGCTGGACACTGAAGCAAATTGTATGTATAGGTATGTTATTCATGTTTTGGTAAATTGTAGGTAGAGGAACGCATTTCCAATTAGCTTGTTACCTAAAATGAATCCCAAAGGTTATCCTGCTAATTATAACTTAATGTAGACAAAGGTCGTTTGATGGTTTTGGTTACACTAGCTGGTATTGAAGTTGAAGGACTAAAAATAAGTAAACAAACAATAATAAAAAGGGCCTAAAATCCCTTTAGAATCATCATAAACTTGACTCATATTGCTAAAGCTATTCAAAATTCTTATTAACTAGTTAACTAGTTAACACCACAAGATGTTGCATTTAAACGTATTTAAAGGTATAGAAGTTGGCTTGTTTTTGACACTTCTAGCTATTGTCTCTGCTAATGACATGTTTGGATTTTAACTACATGACGAATGGCCTTTGCTCAGCTCCATCTGGGCCTTGTTTCATTTTGGCTTGATTGCTGAGAGATTGATTGTTGCACTGGGCTTTGAGGAGGTGCTGAACACACTAATTTCTTATTTACATATGTTTTGGATCCAAAATAATGTTCTGATTCTCCCCAATCTATCCTTCCACTGCAATTTACATTGTGTTCACAAGCATTAGCCCGCCAGCCGTGGCCTAGCCAAGATCTAATACATAACAAAGAAATCATAGCAAGATAATCTGTGGACTATTCATAACACACATATTTTTTCCCTGATAAAAATATTTTCTATATGGGTGAATCGGTTCGCACATCCTTAACCATGCAACACTAAATGAGTTTGCTTAAAGGGATAGTTCACCCAAAAATTAAAATTACATGTTTATCTGCTTACCCCCAGGGCATCCAAGATGTAGGTGATTTTGTTTCTTCAGCAGAACACAAACTATGATTTTTAGCTTCAGTTGTTGCAGTCTCTCAGCTGTACAATGCATGGCAAATGGTAACAAAATCTATGAGAGTAAAAAAAACATGCACAGACAAATCCAAATTAAACTTTGCAGCTCTAGACGATACATTGATGTGTAAAGACACATCAATGTATCGTCACGAGACACATCTGATTCATGCAATGTCTGAACTGTTAGAACTCTCAATTAGAAATAGAAATCTCCATTAGGAGTGTCAATCTTGGATGCCCTGGAGATAAGCAGATAAACATCTAATTAATATTTTTGAGTCTACTATCCCTTTAAGTCAGAAAGAATCCAAGCTGAAATATTTAAGGATGAATTGGGGGAAAATTACCTTCAAGCGCCTTTCCTTCCAGCTAACCATGGAGGGCTATTTCAGGAGCTGAGGTCAGCAGCCCGCATTCAGTTGATGTCACCTCCTGCGCTCTGAAGTGGCGTTTTTAGCAGTGCTGGAATGTGGTTGAGGAAGTGGCTTGAAGCTACTGTCTGCCAGGCTCTTCTCTGGACACAAAATAAGAACAGGACACAATGAATGAGAGAGTGCTATGGTCCAGACACAAAGGGGTCAAAATTAGCAAGGTTCTGTGTGAATTCACCTGGCTCATCTTCTACACATGGTATCGCTAACAAACTGCATGTCTTTCTACTATAATATAAAATTATTTATGACCAGTTCAAAGAGTTTAGTTTCAGCACTTTGTACTGAAGAAACAGTATACTGAAAAAAGATAATTTTGTGTTTTTGTCAAGTAAGATATGTTCCTGGATCAACATATTCTGACTTATTCTGACTATAGACTTAACCCAATCCCTACCCATAAACCCATAATTTATAATAATAATTTATTATAATTTATTTATAAAGCATGCTATGACCAATAACCATTGAATTGACACAATAAAATGCATTAAAATGCATTTATTAGTTATCTAAAAGAATATAAATAAAACACTGACAACTAAAATCTGCAAAATAAAAATGGCAAAGCACCTGAAAGTAGAGGGAAAATGCCAAAGAAATGTTACGGCCAATAAGCAATCAATTGAAACATTATGATTTATGAAAAAATATTAATATTTTATTTCATTCATTCATTCATTGTAAAAGGAATTTAAGTGCATTTGTACATCACAACATTATAACACACAGTCACGTGAGTGTTGTGATGACAAAGACATTAAAAATCTCATAAATTAAAATCATTATATGCAAAATTATTTGAAAAGTACCAAAAAGTTGAGGAGAAACACACACATACACACACACACACAAAAAATGTATCATGGGCATTAAAATTGATAAAACATACTTGGATTTTATTTATTTATTTATTTGTTTTAAAAATCTAAATAAATAATAGAAAAATGCTAGTTTTAGATAAAACAAGTGAATTAGGGCATCACAACATCATTACCACCATTACGGAGAGTACAAACAAAAAAAAGCTGTAAAAACTGTGTATTTATTTGGTATATTTAAGTGATAGTGATTTAGTAAGGCCTTTCATTATTTCATTTTAATTTATTTGCTGGTTTTATATATACATGTATAGTTAATACGTATTTTTTATGTTTTTGTGTGTGTGTGTATACCCTTGGCACTTTTGTTTTATGTTTGTTGTTCAAGCATTAATAAAAAAATAATTATTATTATTATAGACAGCATGAACAATGGGTATTCATTGGCATTAGAGTCGATCGAAATGTAAAAACAGGCGAACTAATTATGCAATTAAATATCCAATATTGAAAACTAAATTTAATGAACCATTCTTTTAAAGCAGTCGAAGTTGCACTTGACACTTTGACCTTGTTAAAATATTCCCAGAGGAGCGCCACTGAAGAAATCTCAGAAGTCAGGACCCAGTGTTTGCCTGTCTGATACTGGGATTGTGATTGTTTGAGTAGAACTTTGTCAAGCAGACGCTTCCCCCAAGTATTGTGTGGTTATCTAATCTCAGCGGCTCACTTCGGTATGTGAGGTGCTTGTGGTCAATGCAGCTGTATCACACATGCACTGATAGCCATGTTTCTTCACAAGCGAGACAAGATGAAGAGCTTTCAGTAAACGCCTTGTCTGATACTTCAGAGTAATGAGGGGATTATGGCGAGACACGTTTAGTTTCCCAACACCAGGTTGCCCACACGTAAGACAATAGCATTTTATCTTGCTTCGTTTTTAGTAGTAAAGACATAGCAATAAAATTTTTGCAACCTTAATGTCCAATATCTGTGAAGAAAAACAGTAAACAGAATAACATTCCATAACCAAAACAGTCCTGTAGAGGTCACTCTTCCCCACACACTACTTGAAATCTCCTTCTTACTCAGGTTTGTGACTAGCAGCTGGTGGCGAGATTAACCTTTTGAGTAAAGAAAGGCACATTACACCCCAAGAAAAATGTTTTTGTGAATGAAATGACTGAAAAAACACGAAACACTCAAACCCAACTTACGAACTTTCCTAGTGTAGTCCAAAATCAAAAGAAATTAGCTTGAAATAAATAACTGAGCTAAAGAGGCTAAGGTAGTTTGCTTGTTTCTTAATGCAATTGCATTGTCGTTTACTGCAGCACACATAGCATATAAGCTAAGCATAACATTTATGATGCTACTGTATATTACTAGCATGTTAGCATCCCACGTGGCCTTGAGCTAGATGCTACATTGGATGTTTACAAAAGAATTTCATGGTTGAATTTGCCATAAAAATGTTGTTCCTTTTTCAGCAACTTTTGAAGTTATCAGTTTTCATTGTTTTTGTTAGCATATATCATCTTGGCTAGTTGATGTAACCGAGCCTTGCAGAACACATTAGTCTGTTTTAGAAACCAAAAAAGAAATATAGATTAAAATTTTTTTTATAAAATCCCAGTTACGAAAGTGCTGGTATTTCTCATGGCCCTGTGTTTACTTTTGCTACAATCACTTACGTATTGAGTTGCATGGGACATCAAGTGCTTTTTGGCTTTCTATAGTGTGCTTGGGAGTCCTGCTGTTTGTTATTCTCTGACACATTGCCTAGCAACCCTGTTTTTTTTTTTTTTAGGGAAATCCTTGTGTGTGAGCACACCTGGTTTTGTGACGCAAGCAGCCAGCCATTCCTCAACAAGAGCAGCACAGTGGTATTGAGTGGACTGATGTGGGACCATTGCATGTCAGTCACAAGAAAAAAAAAATATTTTAAACAGATCCTATTTGAATATTTCATCTATGACATAGATGTGCGTGACTCTACAAGGTATTGTAAAGGAAAATGTTAAAGGCTCAGAATTCAGTCTGTATTAGGACTTTAGCCTGGAGCTCTTTGCTGGAAAATAGCAAATAGGAGAATGTTTCACCTGAGATGACTGCAACAGATGAGCACATGTGAAAAGAAGTCACTTCAAGAGAAGCAATAAAGAAGATAAAATTATAAAGTAAGGTTATTTTATAATTTCAGAGTGCATTTTAAGCCTGAAACACACTGTATGCAAATATGCGAGGACAAAAGCTTCTAGCTACGCAAGTTTGATTTTATCTGTCGGTGAGAAATGAGTCAACAATTCAAAATACAATGTTGATACTGGTATTAAGCCAACTTGTTATAGCATCAACTTAAAGCAAATATAGCAATCACCCAGAACACTGTAGCAACACTCTAGGAAACATTAAATACACCCATAGCAACATGGTAAAAACCATAAGCTACAGAATATTCTAGAAACCGCCTAATGATCACCCAAAACACCAAGCACCCTGCGTTTGGCCAATCAACATACACTTACGTCACTTGTGGTTCATATTGTGCTGGTCCAGACCTAGTAGGAGCTAATTTAGTGCCCCCAAAAGATGTTCCTATAACAAGAATGATTCCCGGTTCCTTAGGTGTGAACACAAAAAAAAGCAGGTACTTTCATCAATAGTTATAAGAATGAAAATGTTCTTCTAGTGTTAAACATGCTAAAAACTACTCATAATCCCACAGCAGTTGCTAAATCACCCAGAAATCATAAACCTTAGCAAAACAACACTTTAGCAACCACCTAGTGATTGCCAAGAACACACTACCAAACACTAAGAACACACTTAACACACTTAACACACAAATAGCTGAAAGTCATTGCATGCTAGGAATGTTTAGCGAAGCTAATCTGCAAATATTTTAATGGGACAGTCTTTATAGCCTATTCCTAAGTAGCCATAAAGGTTTCTAGCTGTGTCCTTTGCGACGGCAGTTTACAGAGATTGGCTCAAATAAAAGGTCACAGTCCATGCGCGCACCTGAGGGATGTCGCTAATGCTAATGCTAACCACGTCTATATCCCTCATGCTTTCTGCAGCTCCACGTCCCCATCTGCCGCCTTTAATACTTCCCTCAGTGGAATGCAACAAAACCACCAGGGTGACATGTGCGCTCTGTCCCGTAATTTCGTCCCCTCTGCCTAGCGACCACTCTCCTTTAAAGCCATGAAGTGGTTTCTAGGCCCTCTAACTGCTTTAAAGGGGAGTAAAAATAAACCCTGGAGACACATGTGCTTTCCATTTAACTCAAAGGAGGAGGTGAGGGGGGTGGTAAAGAAAGAAAGAAGCACTCATTGTGACCTATTTACTTTGAGTTGTTATGATTAAGTCTAAACCAGCATGCAATTTACAGATTATTCCCTTTAAATAAGAGGGTACGCTCGACACAAGAAAGGGCCCGAGATGAGTGAATGAGGGGGAGAGGGGGGTTTTTAATGAAAGAAAAGTTAAATATAACATTTGCCACATAAAGATAGCTCAAAATAGCCTATATAAACCAATGGTATAGCACATCAGACGGTAGGCGTACAGTACATATGTTTAACTTCTGTCAAAAGATTCAAATGACATGCTAATTAAAACGCACCCGCTTTGCATTCCTATAAATATCACACACGCTATAGAATATAACCCTAACTTCCAAAAGCATTATGCACAGCTGTTATGCTAAGGATGTTCTTGATATTTAATAGCAATTGCTTACTTCTTCAGTATAATCGTAAGTCTGACTTACACAACAAAGTTCAGCACTTTAAGTTTCAACAACACAATTAGCGCATTAGCAGCCACCGATTATGATATGATTTTATAAAATGCCGTTAGGGATTGCTAATCGATTCATCTTTCAAAACACTGTTATCTCATGTTCAAGTCAAATGTTGCAGTGCATATTGACATTGTTGCTTTAAACATTTATCTTGGCCACGGGTGACTCACTGTTCAAATAAAGAAACTAAGTGTTTAATCAATATCCTTGCACTAAGGAGGGAACATGCCTTATCTTTAAGCTGTACGCCAACTAGGGGATTTAGAGATGACATAGTGATAGTAGATTCCACCTAACTACTAATGATTAAGCTTTATGGTATTCTAAGGGAAGACACTGTTTCCCATCTGATGCATTGCCATTAAACAAATGGTGTGTAAACATAACCTCTCAAAAATGTGTACTGACATATGGCCAAGGGTTAAATTAGGCCGGGATGATCCGGAACGCTGTTCCGGCATAATCAGTTGACTAAAGTTTGTTTTCTCAAACCACTCCAGTACTCATATTTAACATTAATTTTTAAAACACTTGTATCCAATAGTAAAATACCATAAGGGGCAATTGTGGACTTATGGTTTGAGGTGAGACCCTTGAACAAGGCTCAAAAAAACTAAACAAATGGCTGCCCACTGCTTCGGGTGTGTGTTCACATTGTATGTTGACTTCTCACTGCTGTGTTTGTGCACTTGTGATGGGTTAAATACAATGCACAAATTCCAATATTGCAATATTACACGCCATGTCACTTTCACTTCACTTTCAACTAGCATTGGACATTTGGCATGCAGGCTACAGAAGATCAGAACAAACCTCAATGGACTTGTTCGCATAATGCCTGACATGTTCATTCATGTATTCAGCTCAAAGAAAGCAGGGACATCCTGTTCCATGCGGTTTGTGTTTTGAGCAGAGATCATGCGAGGCCACGGATGCCGCAGGCCATTGTGGAATCTGCGTACAGACAGTTCTTACCTGAGACAGGTAATCGTGGTGGCTGCGTTCCAATTCCTGTTCTAATCTTAACTCATCCTCTCGCCAAACAAGTTCTTAGAGGCTGGGAACAATCGAAAGACAGTATGTGCGGGTCACGTAGGGTGCAGCTTTTCAGTGATCCATAAACGTGGCCATCGAGTGGAAACACTGTCTGGCTTGGACAACCAGTCCAGTTGCCTTATTAGATCAAACACCTGCAGTATAAAGGGTTAGTTAACACCAAAATGAAAATTGTCATTAATTACTCACCTTCATGTCGTTCCAAACTTCTAATGACTTTTTTTTTTCTTTTTTTTTTGGAAAATAAAAGGAGATATTTGAAGTTGTTCTAGCTGCTTACAATGTCTCCAAAATGGATGAAAAAAAAGAGATATTCATTTTAATTTTCCCTTTCCCCTTTTTATCTCAGTTTATTTTTATATAAAGATATCTAACAACATGAGAAATAGACATATTTATGTAAACAAATAATTATAGGTACATAAATCAACTATAAATCTTTTTTTTTTTCACTTTATTTTGATTTTTTTTCCACATAAACAGAGTACATCACACAATTACAGATACCATTGGAATATCACATAAATGTAATTAATTCCGTCTCTCTTGTTCATAGAAAGAACCAAATAGCAAATAAAGACAGAATAAAGTTAATTCTAAGTTATAAAAAAAAGGGAATAATAAAAAGGAAATATACAATTATGGATCCATCATATGATGCAACTTACGTCCAAACAGCATTCAGCATGAAAGAATAAAAATCAAAATAAATAAATAAATAACATATATACATACAACATGGAAAATTAATAAAACTTTATATTATTATAAATATATAATTTTAGAATCAATAAACATTATGTGTGTGTTTATATATATATATATATATATATATATATATATATATATATATATATATATCACAAATATTAATACTATTATATATTATATAAATATGCATAAATATGCTTTGTTTCTGGTAATTGCAACTTTTTATACTTTAAAAAATAAACACAAAAACACAATAAACATCTTTTTTATGTGCATGTAATTTTTTATATATATTTATATAAAGTATGTGTATGTATATCATACAGGAAATATTTTATACATAAATTTATTCTTGAAATTGCTACTTTATATAGCAAATTTATTTATATACTGGCCCTCATGCCATTCCAAGTCTCTAGAAAACATTTTTTGGGGGGTTAATAATTAAAATAATAATTATTTGTAAGTATTTTTAATTATTTGTTTTTCTTTCTTTCTTTCTTTCTTTCTTTTTGTCCCTTTTAGAGCTGCTAGTTTGAGAACTGGTGAATCCCGGCAACAAATCAGCCATTGGCAAGAGTTTCAGATTGGAAGTTATAGTCTGTGATGTGGGCCACATCTCGACCAAAACAGATCGTTTTAATCCAAACCTACTGTGTTAAAGTAAGTCAAACATCCTGATAACGTTAAGGGAACGTATGTTTTAAAATATCACGAGAATGGGAGAAACAGGACTCCTCAACTATTTAACAAACACCATGAGTTTAAGAGCCAAACCAGTGTTCACTGTTAGGTTTGCCCTTGTGGTCCACATGATTTGCTTGCACAGCCTTTAGGAAAACCTCTGGTCCTGTAAACTCAGAAATGTCTAAATAAACCAGATAGTTATACCATTATAAATAGCATATTAGTACAAAATCACCTGTTAGAAATAACAGACTGTTTTTAACAGTCTCCAAATTTAAAACCTCCAAAGTTCTTCAATTATTTTGTTCCCAAAAAGAAGGGAAGAAAAAAAGAGCACATGTGAAACTAATCATAGCATATTACCGTATATGAGGTCAAAAGTACAGCCCCCCGCTTGGAAGACAAATTTTTAGGATTCTCTGAAGCAAAACCAATACTGTAAACATTACTAGGCTTTATTACATTACGAAAAGGGTCAGGTGAACATCCAAGGATGAAAGCGGGTCTTTCCCTCCCTCTGGGTGAGCAGCTGTCAAAGCCGTAAGGTGCACAAAACAACATCAACCTGGATTCATACGACAAAACTCTCACAGTTCACTGCAGAGATGGCTCTCTGGGAATAAGGAATCTGAAAAATGCAGAGAACAAAAAAGTTTTAACAGCATTTCTGACAATTCTTTACAGTGGTGCATTCATGTTTTCAGCTTTTTGTGGTGTTAAAAAAAAAAACTTAGCAAAAAAGTAATATCTACCTATACATCTCTCTCTCGCTCTATCTCTCTCTTTCTCTCTCCATAAACAATAACAATTTACAACATATATATATATGTATATATATATATATATATATATATATATATATATATAGGTGCATATCAATAAATTAGAATGTTGTGGAAAATGTCTTTTAATTGTGATTATTTTGGCTCACATTTAACAAAAACCCACCAATTCACAATCTCAGCAAATTACAATATGGTGACATGCCAATCAGTTAATCAACTCAAAACACCTGCAAATGTTTCCTGAGCCTTCAAAATGGTCTCTCAGTTTGTTTCACCAGGCTACACAATCATGGGGAAGACTGCTGATCTGACAGTTGTCCAGAAGACAATCATTGACACCCTTCACAAGATGGGTAAGCCACAGACATGCAAAGAAGCTGGCTGTTCACAGAGTGCTGTATCAAAGCATGTTAACAGAAAGTTGAGTAAAACGAAAAAGTGTGGAAGAAAAAGATTGTACAACCAACTGAGAGAACCGCAGCCTTATGAGGATTGTCAAGCAAAATAGATAGATGAATTTGAGCGAACTTCATGAGGTCTGGACTGAGGCTGGGGTCAAGGCATACAGCCGTGTCAAGGAATTTGGCTAAAGTTGTCGTATTCCTCTTGTTAAACCACTTCTGAACCACAGACAATGTCAGAGGAGTCTTACCTGGGCTAAGGAGAAGAAGAACTGGATTGTCGCCCAATGGTCCAAAGTCCTCTTTTGAGATGTTCCAGATGAGAGCAAGCTTTGTATTTCATTTGGAAACCAAGGTCCTAGAGTCTGAAGGAAGGATGGAGTGACGTTTTGAACTTTTTTTAACCGATTTAATTTTCCAGCAGGATTTGGCACCTGCCCACACTACCAAAAGCACCAAAAGTTGGTTAAATGACCATGGTGTTGGTGTGCTTGACTGGCCAGCAAACTCACCAGAACTGAACCCCATAGAGAATCTATGGGCTGTTGTCAAGAGGACAATGAGAAACAAGAAATAATGCAGATGAGCTGAAGGCCACGATCAAAGAAACCTGGGCTTACAGACCACCTCAGCAGTGCCACAAACTGATCACCTCCATGCCATGCTGAATTGAGGCAGTAATTAAAGCTAAAGAACTCCCTACCAAGTATTGAGTACATGTATATGTGCATATATAAATATAAATTAATTTAAATTATAAATATGTAAAAATAAGTAAACATGTAAAATATCTATGGTCAATAATAATATATATAATATAATTGGAAAAGTCCAGTAAGTATCATGAGAAAGAGAGAAAGTAGCCCATAGTCATGAAAACATATTTTTGTGGTCGGTAACACGGTTATTAATGAAGTGCATTCACACAGCTGGGTTTGCAAAATCAGAAAAGGCAAACTCTCGAATATTGCAAATTGATGTTCCCCGTGGAGCTTTGTCTCGGATTAGCTTTGCATGTTTTGTTTACCAGATGTCTGCCAGTCGGCTTGGAATGCCGTCTTCTTTTTATGCACCATAATCAATCTCAGACATCAAAAAAGATACAATCATGTTGACACGGAGTAATCCAGTTAGCATGTTTTCTGCCTGTCCTGTAATAGCTGCGCGCCACTGATTTTCTTTTACTTCTTTTTTTCTTTTTCAAGTAGAAACCAGGCTAGCAGGGTGCAAGGCTGCTGAAAATAAATGGATGTTAAAGATGGACACATCTTGCACCTGTTGTTTCAGAGACCCGTCAGTTCTTCAATTACAGCAACAACACAAAGCCCTCAACAGCCAGCGGCTCTCTGTGGGCATATGACCTGCTACCAAGAATATAACAGTAGCTATGAGGGGGCTCCAATATGTTTTTGTTTGTTTTGGTTTTTTCCAATTCTACTACAATCTGAAGCTGAGAATTAGCTCCAGTTTGATCTACACATGAGCTCTCGCTAAGAACCTGGAAAAATAACACGGCGCGGTGAGGAACATTCCGCAAGTGTTTGATTTTCCCTCCGAAAATTGCATGCTTCAAAAGAACACTCTACGAAGAACGGGACATAATCTGACCGAGAAGACCCCACCTTACGTCACTGAAACAACAAACTGATTTTTATTGAGCCAAAGAAACTAATATTATTCCCTCAGCACAAACCGAAAACCATATTAGTATGATTTTCAGCTCGTTTACACGACAGGCTGAGAGAACAAACGTGCCGCCACCGTGTTGAAGATTCCCACGAGAAACTGTTACGTTTGTTTGTTCTCGATCTGGTTGTTCCAGTGAAAGTCTACATTAATCACGTGGGCCGGCGACCAAAGAATACACTTTCAAATATTCATAGCATTGTGCTTGTTTTATCATCCTGTTGGCTTTTGCACGTCAAACACCTGGTCTGGAATTCCTCCAGGCTTAGCAAATCGACACGTGATCTGCGAAGTATTTTTACACAAATGCTTCGATTTAATGCCTGGTGTCTGTAGCACACATCAGCTATAGCTTTCAGTGACGTATAACAGCCCATAGCGTTTCTGACTGAAAATGAAATATGCAGTGGGAAGACTGAGAATGTCTCATGAAAGTACATAGATCACAGATCTTAAAGATTAGCACATATTCTTAAGATGCATCCAATAATCCAATATTTATCTGTGGGACAGTCGAACTTTGTAATGCCAAGATCAATATTCAAAGGCCCTACTACACGTCTCATATGTCTGCGCAAATTACAAAAACATTGTTTTCAAGCTGTTTTTTTTTTCTTTATTAATGTAATATGCATTACAAAAACAAAGTGCACTCTTAGGTTATTTATTTGGCTCTATAGATCGTGATTTAGAAATGGTTTGATTAAAACAAATCTGTTTATTGGATTCCAAAAGGCGTTTTGGCAAGGTCCTGAATAAAAATATGCTACAAACTAAGATTTTCATTTATTTTAATTGAAAATAAATTAATAACTATTTTTTTTAAATTGTAATATAAAATAAATTATAAAAAGGGAATAAATATTTTTTTTAAAAATATTTTTTAATATTTTAATTAAAACCAGTAAAATGTTTTACTTTAAAGCCATTGGGGCACACTTAGATATGTTTCAGATTAAGAAATATGCTGCATATGTAACCTTTTAGTTAATTTAATTAATTGAAATAATAAATAAAAATATGACATATATTTTAAAATAAATAAATAATGAAAATGAATATAAAATTAATTTACAAATGCATGATTGGCATTTGGATGTTGGCATTTTAGTTAAACTTAAAATAAATGAATATAAAATACATTTATAGAGATACAAATCATTTTAAAGACATTTTGCACCCCTCTTGTATGCACTGAGGCCTGCTAGTGATCCCCAATCTTATCTTGGCTGTAAAACACCTGTCTGTGAGCCGTCGGAGGATGGAGCTGACCCAGGAATGAAAGCCTTGCAGGAGATCTGGGAAAGCAGCAGACGTGGGATCAGCAGAACCTGCTGTCTAGACGAAGGTGCCGTACCTGCATTCCTTCCAGAGCGACTCATCCCAGCCGGCTTAAGGTCGCTGTTGAGCAAGACATGTGGGAGTGAATAAGAGCTTCAGCACGAGCGCTCTTGCTCTGGCAGGCAGCGGCAGATGGTGGCTCTCTATGCTGGAGCGCCACATGTCAACATCAGCCGACCACAAGCTCCCAGCATCCCCCTCTGTCCTGTCACACTCACAGGCCACACATTAAACAACACATGCAAACCCCCCAATCATCTAATTACACTATTTGAAACAAGCATGTCATTTTAGGTTAGTAACTTGCCACTGAAGCGTTGACAGAGTCTGCAATTTGGAGGAAAATCACATACGAGCAGTGCTGTCGGTGCATTTAGGCCGCGCTGCGCTAGGCTGAAATGAAAAGGCTAGCTGATGTCACAGTCGTGAGTTGAGGGCCGTCCTGAGGAGAGAAATGAAAAACTTGACCAGCGCTGA